>NC_135559.1:4052500-4110000 GCF_964340395.1 Glandiceps talaboti
AACCTGCAGCGATGTTGAATAAAACGTGTGTATACTATATAATGTATATTTCTCATCAGGATCGATTTCGAAATGCTATGATATTGAAGATTTTATTAATTTGAATAATCCATGTTTATCTATTTTTTTTCTAAAACACCAGCATTGTGTTATGTAGCGCTGAGGCTCATTCGAAGACGTATGCAAATGCGAAACACGTGTATTTTGCATATTGCCTTTTAACACAATCCTTGTCATCGGAAGCAAAGATTGACTAACTATGTGCAAGTGCTTGTGTTAAATTGAAAATAAATTATATTTGTTTCTTGTTGTTATGTTTTATTTATGAGTTTTAAAAAGTTTTATGTGGGAAGATATGTACTGTAGATTCCGCGCGTGGTCAAATCGTCTGCTACCTTTTCCTTGCTGTATGCGCACGCTTCAGATACCTCGAGTAGATGGAAGGCGGCATTTACAGCATGGTGCTCACATCATGCGCTGTTTCCTAGGAGTTGACGACAGTTTTCGACTTTACAATAAAGAAACCAGTCTTCATGGAGGGCGACGTCTACCTTTGCCATGTAAGAATGTTGACCTTTGACCTTTGACAAAGGTCAATCATTTGCTGATGGAAAAATGAGTATGTTGAAGTGGATCTCTAAAACGGGCCATCAGATTGCATGCAGATTTCTGTTTTCAATCTTTTCAGGCAATGACTTGAACCTCGGTCACCATAGCAACTTGTACTTGATTGACGTTTTGTTGACAGTTAATTTCGTCCTGAGCCGAGATCATGTTCCGAGCAATCCCCCTAAATACCCAAGACATGTTATCTCTGTCGCATATTGAGATTGATGACTTGGGCAAGTTGCTTGCAGCTTCCTTCAAGAACTGATGGATTCCAATACTATTCAGAGCTAATTAAAGGGAAAGACGTTGATTTCCTTGACAAAATTTCCAACACTGATCGAAATGCATTTTTATTTTACTAGAAGAATCTTTGATATCCTATGGCACTGCACTGTCATTACAAAGCACAAAACTGATTTTATATCCACAGAGGTTGCTAAAGTTCAATGACATGTGTTGCTTTGATTGAGAAAAACACGGTTTGTGACAGAAACATGGCTTTGAAGTACTGAATGCCAACATTCAATAGCATAATGGGATCACAGTTATTAGTGGGTAAGGATTTACTGAAAATTGTCAATTTTACTGTACATCACCGTTACCATGACAACTATTCATGCATAAAGGGGTCAATTGGAACACGGATTGTATTCGTTCTATTCATTGCTCGGACGTTTAGAACATGTACAGCTGAAAAATACAATACTAATACCCAATCAGGGACCCCCCCCCCCACCCATTCCCGTCTTTTTCACCTCCCCTCTCTCTCCCGTCTTTCTTTTCCTCGCTCCCTGTAGTTATTTCCGTTTAATAAATCCAGTTGTCTGTCTGTCTGTCTGCCTGCTTGTCTGCTTGTCTGTCTGTCTGTCTGCCTGCTTGTCTGCTTGTCTGTCTGTCTGTCTGTCTGTCTGTCTGCCTGCTTGTCTGCTTGTCTGTCTGTCTGTCTGTCTGCCTGCTTGTCTGCTTGTCTGTCTGTCTGTCTGTCTGTCTGCCTGCTTGTCTGCTTGTCTGTCTGTCTGTCTGTCTGTCTGTCTGCCTGCTTGTCTGCTTGTCTGTCTGTCTGTCTGTCTGTCTGTCTGTCTGCCTGCCTGCTTGTCTGTCTGTCTGTCTGTCTGTCTGTCTGTCTGTCTGTCTGTCTGTCTGTCTGTCTGTCTGTCTATCAGTCTATTTGCCTGTCTGCATATTTTTATCTGTCTTGTACGTCCACCTGTCTTTCTCTCACGCAATCCCTTCCCTCTCTATATCCTGTCTTTTCTTCATCTAACTCTCCTTATATCGGTGATGGTTGACACCTTAGCATTGAAATACCATTATAGTGACACCACATATCGTATGTCTTTCACATCCACATTACATACAAATGTACGAAAACACTATGGAACTGCATATAAGCCGATAGAACAAATATTACACAGATTTGTGTTACTTACCTACAGGATTTAGATTTTTCAAGGACAATGCTAGACAAATATAAGTGAAGCCAAACAATCCCAAAACCCAACAAAAATGTTATATTGTTGTCACTAAATGCCTTCAAGAAAAAGAAAATCGTGTAAAAGGGATAGTAGTCACAGACCACTTAATTTTCACATGCTTCGGTTTCCAGTGCGTTCAGGATGTTTTAGTCACGTTTGCAATGGTTTAATTCCAGTAGGACCATTGTTACTAACACGTACATGTACGTACCTTGGTTTGATGTCCCTGTATGTGGGAGGCGTCGTCAAAGTTCTTGATCTAGAATATAATGCTAAAAAGGCTATAGCGCACAACAAGAAGAAAAAGCCGGACAGCTTTTTCGCCATCTTCAAAACAATCTCCCTTTCATTCAACAACTGTTTGTCTTCTTTAGCTGGTTTCACCCACCGTATCTCCTGTACGGTCGTGTTTGCCAACCCGGTCCAGATGGCAAAGCGCGCTTGACTACAGCGTGAAGGCTGAGATGGCGTATCAGGCTAGAATACCGTTCTACTGTTCAGGTTCACGCAACACTTAAGTACATTTTGTGTTTGTTCCTTAATAGAAGCGCTCTCACACACTTAAAGTCACAGACTCGATTTTCACGGCTTCTCCTTTGTGACAGACGGCACTCTAAGCTTACTGTACAGATAGAAAACGCCTTCAAATGTTCCACAATGACACACTGCAAATACCAATGGGACACACTCACACAGTAGCTGAGCAAACTGTGTATCGACGTTGGTGTCAACAGAGGATCGCTTTTACATTCAAATTCTGCTCTTCACATACCTAAGTGTTCTATTTGACTCCGGACGAATACGTACTACGAAAATCCATTGCTCATTGACGACTTGTATATATGTAGTTCAGCTCAAAACATGACCACGAAGAAATAAACCTGAAAAATACATAGAAATGCTGTTGAACTTGATTTGTTACAGCCTCTAGAATTCGTCTCGGATGAGTTCACAACAACTTTGAGTCAAAACAGGCAGAAATGTAATACTTGGTCGATATATATATATGTATATGGCTTGCCCTTACTTCTGATAAGCTCGAGTGTAAGACAAGTGACATGAACACCTCGGTGATAAACGGGGAAACTGAAATATCTTTCGTCTGTAAATCTTAGACGAACTTTCAGTAAATTCCTGATTCGTGCTGGTCTTCAACAGCGTCTCATGGGTTGTCCCTGGTTGTTTATCAGAAATCCAAGGCGCGAAGCGAAAACTGATAGTTTCTACGTTTACTTCTAGTGAGCGGTTGGCGAATTGACGCTGTGCGGACGCTATTCACAAGACAAGTGGGCTCGTCAATCCTAACGTTCAACAAAATTCGGTGTCTGTATTCTCTTTTCCGAAATTGATATATGAATAAATGCAGCTATTAAAACCAGACTTCCGTCAGAAGCAGTCGCCAGTGTTTGTTATTTGCGCGATCTCTTGACCCCAAAATTGACATTAACTCTATATTATAACAGAAAAGAAAGTTGTATTTGATAGCATTACATGATGGTTAATTATGTTCACTTTAACAAATGGCAGGCTAGGTAGCTTTTAAGGAACGCCTATGTTTGGTAAGAATGACACAGACTGAGTTATAAATGGAAAACTACGCAGCTTCTTTTTTTTTTTACAATTCTTAGGTTAGGTAAGAAATGATGGCATATATGGTAACGCGATGTGTATTTTATTGTTGTTTTTTTTGAAAACGGCCTATAAGTTATGAACACATGTAAGAAGAACAGGCGTCTAGAATATTTCAATAATCATCAGGCATAGAGTACCTGACTTTCAATGAGCTCGATGGTTAATTTGGTTTTTTAGCTTTTTTGTTTTACTTTTCAATGAAACATATTATAACATTGACACCCAGTGCGTTTTTTTTTTTTTACCTCGGATCTATATTCGGAAGTTCACAAAACACAAAACAGATAGAGGAAGGCGATAAGTAAGAAAAGTCATTATTTAACCGGGGATAGAAAGCGTATAGAGTCCATATGTGTAGGGTGTGTTGGTAAAGTTTGTGCAAAGGCTCTGTAAGTGTAGTGAATACGAAACAAAGTTCCACCTTTGACTCAATTTACCCACGACGATATCTCCGGGGGGGGGGGTTGTTGTCAATCAAATGTGGCACATTGTCACATACTACCCCTGGACAAAAATGATGGTCAGGTAGGGAAGCAGTTGTGGTAATAAAGGGTTAACAGTGGACAAAGTCGACTCTCCGTATTAACCTAGGTACATTCTTTGCCATGCTTAAGAATACTGCTGCACTATGAGACGGGTGTGGGTAGGGGAGAGAGGCGGTGTGTTATAAGTTTCCAATCAATACTACTGTATAATTTTTTCCTGTAACATTTGTCAAAACTCTCTGACAGTGTAGTTTTATGTTATGCATGATACGATCAGGATTTTGATGCGAAATTATATCAAAGTGGTCGCGTTAAATATTCATTTATTTACACTGAAATATTACTCCCCATTTTTTTCTAAATGCAGCCAAGAAAATACGAGTCGACTAAGGGGCCTTGTCACTACGAGTCGCTAGATGAGTGGTGAAAAACTCTTAGGTCACGAGTGTTTTCGGGCTGAATGGAGGAAAACATTGGGAAATATTAATAATGAACACAAAATAATGGCGATTTTGACTTTTACGACTTTTCGACTACAGTATTTCGAGCACCATAGAATAAGTGACGTAGACACGACCGTGACCAGGGCATATGAATTCATATTTTCTGTTCAAAGGCAATAACTTGGCAGGTACATTGTATAATGACAATTATTTCCAAATCGTTAAAATACGACATTGTTATACTCGCCATTCACCTAGGTTCTCTTGCAAGATGAAACGATTTGTGTTGACATGCGCAGTTTATATTTATAGATCGGGACGAATTATCCTCGTATTAGTTTAACAAGCGAAGTTTATCACGAAAAAAAAATCTGAGGTGACGATTAACTCAGAAAGTCTCGACCCAGTCGATGGTGCCGTATCTCTCTTTTAAATCGTGCACAATTTCTGCTCCATTATCAGATCGATATACTCTCTCAACAAACATGTTATGCCATACAAAGACACGTCTAGATATCATATTCATATTATTTCCCGCGCCCACACAGGCAGACGAACACAGAGAACTGTTTGTTGCCTCGAGCTAGACCGGCGACACAACCAAGGTACAATAACTTTATGGAATTCTGTGAACGATGTCAAATTTATCAGTGTCTATGATTTCACATAACTTCATTTTCGTTTTCATTACGTGTTTCTTCAAGATGTTTGAACATGAGCGGCTCCTATTACATTTTTTTCGGGTGAAATCATGTATAGTTTATTTGTCGCCATTGTTAGTCAAACGAATAATTCCCCCTTTTGACAAAATTGATCATAGAAATGGTGTTGGCTCGTTTTCCTATCGCTATATCTATTTGTAGTTGCTCAAAGGCGTATTCATTTCGTATCCATTTGATGTACTTTTTGTCATCTTCAATTAGTGTATTCTATCTAAAGCCTACTTCTAATATCTCATAGAATGTGATGTGATGTGATGTGATGTGATGTGATGTAATATGATGTGATGTGATGTGATGTAATGCAACGTTATGTGGTGCAATGTGATATATCATATAATGCATAATGTGATGTCATGTCATGTTATGCGATGGCGTATGTCGAACTAATATAGTATAGCTTAAAGTGTAAAGTCCAAATTGTAAGTGAAGTTACAGTCTGAGAATTGTTAAAGTATTTTAACATGTTGTGGAGTACATCTCAGTTCAAATCAGTGCAGGACAACGTGCGGTACTTTAAACGAAAGATACTTTGTAATATATTTCAGTGTATTATTTTGAAGTGTGGTGAAATGTACTGCAATAAGTATAAAGTTGTGTTGTATATTGTATGTGTGGTGTGGTGTGGTGTGGTGTGGTGTGGGGGTGGTGTGGTGTGGTGTGGCTTGGCGTGCTGTGGTGTGCTGTGCTGTGCTGTGGCGTGGCGCAGCGTGGCGTGGTGTGCTGTGGTGTGTGGCGTGGTGTGGTGTAGTGTAGTGCATGACAGTATAATATAATATAATGCATGACGCTGTAGTGGAGTGTAGTGTAGTGTAGTGTAGTGTAGTGTAGTGTAGTGTAGTGAAGTACAGCGCAGTGCAGTAGTGTAGTGTAGTGTAGTGTAGTGTAGTGTAGTGTATTGTAGTGTAGTGTAGTGTAGTGTAGTGCAGTGCAGTGCAGTGCAGTGTAGAGCAGTATAGGGTAGCGTAGTGTAGTGTAGTGTAGTGTAGTGTAGTGAGTTGTATTGTATTGTATACAATTGTAGTGCAGTGTAGTAAAGTGTATTGTAGTGTACTACATCATATATGGTAATGTAGAGAAGTGCAATGTTGACGTGAATATTGTAGAAAAAATTGAAAAATTTGCCTTTTGTCGTGTCTTTTCTAAAGCCTTGTTAGTAAATAGCACGGACTACAAAATGTCCACACATTTAGACTTGAAATGGCCCAAACACAATACAAGTGGATAGCACGACTGTCCAATAGTGTTTGGGTCACGATTATCATGGTGATGTATAGGACTTGACAGGCCAAGATGAGCTGCGTTATTAAGTTATAGTATAGAACTATACTCGACGGTATTAACCCTAACCATTAGTCAGGATGAACACATATGATAACCAAATGGTCTTTGTATTGCCCCCAGGGCTGAATTTCCGTTGTTAATTCTTTTTCTTGAGTGAACACTCAGCTTATCAATTACTAATGGAGTTTATCACGTGACCATGAAAAGGCAAGACTGATCCGACTCGACCTTTGATCTCGGTCTTCTTTAATATGCATCGAGTGTGAAATTTTATATCAAAATATTGACCCTAACTACCAGAACTATTTTCATAAAATAATAGAGAGTAATTTTGCTGCCGGCGGGGGACTCGATCGGTATCGCGCCGAGCCTGGTATGTTTTCATATTTTGCACATAACTGGTGAAAGCAGATACGATGCTGATAGTCGACGCTCTGGTTGCAATGTATGGATGTCACTTATTTCAATTAAGCTCTGTAGATTAAAGCACCTTCCCACCAACTCTACTGCATCTCTCTGTAATATTTAGTAAATCTCTGATATATCATTGGTTTGAATCACAATCCTTTGTTTTTCTTCAACAATATCAACATTTTGGTGTATAAATTTCCTTTTTTAACATGTGACCAAATACATTTCAAGTAAATTTATATCTGAATATGCAATTAAAAATATAACTTAAGCCTGCGATTAGAATATATGGCTGGGGCCCTTGGAGAAATGGGGGAGGAGACATAACAAAATTGGGGGTTGATGAGGGAGGACCTCAAACAATTTTGAAGCTCAAAAGGGTGGGCTGCAGCTGTGAGGGGAGGGGGGTTGTATGTGTAATGACGGAGACACAGATAGATGTAGATATAACACCGAGGAGTGAGATTGACTCTTTGCGAAAAAAAACCCTTGAGAAGCAGTCGTTTACATTGTATATTTGACGCTGCCAAGGTAAAGGACTCGGAATAGAATTATTGAAAATACCACTTTTCGTCGCACATATATATGACGATCCTCGTGTAAGGAAAACGCGATATCACTTTTTACAATGTCTTTAGGATGTTTAATTTTCATGGATCATTTCGTTGATGACAATTGACGATTACCATTTTTGTGTCATGGATTTATTTCCAGTTTAACACCATCCATTGTTTGCCATCAGAATTCAGGTATGGCCTTAAATTTACAACCAAACAAGTTTCACTATACAATAGAAGCCAGTTGACCTGACAAAGAACGTCTTGTGCACTAGTCGTCTGACGAGAGTTTTCATCTGTTTCAAGAAATGTTAAATACTGTAACATGGCATCCTCTGGTGCGACAAAAACTTACCAGCATTGCTACATTTCCTTTGCATGGTCTACTTCTCGGCCACGTTACGTTGGTTCACACTCTTAACAACTCAAAATGTAATGGAACTAGACGATAAATGTAGCAATGTTAAGATTTTTGTAGAACCAGACGATAAAATGTAGCAATGTGAATAAAATTTTTGTTGAGCCAGAGGATAAAATGTAGCAATGTTAGTAAGATTTTGTGGCACCAGACTATACAATGTAGTTGAGCCAGAGGATAAAATGTAGCAATGTTAG
This sequence comes from Glandiceps talaboti, assembly GCF_964340395.1. Taxonomy (NCBI): domain Eukaryota; kingdom Metazoa; phylum Hemichordata; class Enteropneusta; family Spengelidae; genus Glandiceps; species Glandiceps talaboti. The sequence goes on from NC_135559.1 coordinate 4,060,731, forward strand.
TTAGATTTTGTGGCACCAGACAATAAAATGTAACAATGTTTGTAACATTTTTGTCGAGCCAAAAGATAAAATGTAGCAATATCAGTAAGATTTTTTGAGGAACCAGACAACTCTAATTCAGGTTAACTGGATTCTGTTACATTGTGATTTTTTGGTGTATGAAAAGTGTTAAACTCTTTTAGGTGAGTAGTAGAACATCAATGGCGAATCAGTGTGAGAAAGTTTTGTCGGATCATACGCCGTCCACGTTGTCCATATGTTGTTATTGACTTTCTTTTTTCTGTTCTTTTCTTACGTAAACAAACATAGCAAGCTGAAGCATCGGGTTAGGGTAAAATATACACTCCTTTCAAATTCCGCGAGTTTATACACATTATAATCGTAACTTATTTCAGTTTAGTACTAGGTTGTGACCCGTTTTACATGACGATAGAGAGGGCATATATTTGACAATCTTAATGTATTTTTTGATCAGTAAGGCAGATTAGTTTTTCAAATTGAAGAATTCAGCCTGGCATCCGATGATTCAAAATTCCCCGAAGAACAGTATACAACATACTTGAGAGAAGATATCCGTCTTGTGTCAGTCGTCGCTCGGATATTGCGAAGTCCACGTTAATTCACTGTGAGATATAAATAATGTTGACCCCCGGGGATATAAATTACACTGACGCCCGGGAGTTAAATTGTGCTGACATCCGGGAGATGAAAGATTGGGGATGACTTACAAACCTAAAGATGCAAGTAATGTACAGCATAACAGGGAAAATGGATTTTGACCCTGTGGGAATCATACACTTTCCGGCCTTCATGGTGCGTTAGTTAGACACTTCCTCTGATTCTGAGCATGCTTATTTGACACTGGTCCAAACGATAGCGTGACTAACAGATGAATGTATGAACCGTGCATAGAAGTGTATAGTGTACTTATAAACCCTGTAGTGCACACTACAGGTATCAGATTTAACATCATCAATTAAGAAATAACCATGGCAATGAATGAAGGGATTAGAAAAACGTAGGATCTAGTGTAAGAGGAACTAGTGATGGATAAATGATGCTATCAAATGATGAGATATACTGATAATTTGCAAGCCATCCGAGGCGGTCGCCAAATCCGATGGGTACTATTTCTTATTACTTGCTCACATACGCTAACCAAAGTTTCTTTCTGTGTGATCTCCAAACACTGAAATATCATATAACAGTTAGAATGCCATGGTTCATAATTTCTTTTAAAATCGAAAATATTACTGTATTTGGCAAGAGATCCATCGTTGTTTTCGTTTACATAGGTTACTCATAAACTGGATGTAGCAAGGGGTTATGTACAAACGTAAACAATGATGAATCTCCCAGTCTATTCGCAAGGGTCATACAAGTAAAATAAAGTTAATTTGAGATTTTCGGGAGGATTTCACATATTAAGATGTATAGCTTGAAATATTGTATTGTTTTGACAGACAGTACTAAAACATAGAATAGCATCATTTGAACCGTTAACTTACCAAAAGCGAAAATCGATCCTTCTCTCTATGGCACGTAGCATGCGTGAGTGGTAACTTCTGTGTTCATCGTCAGTGGCAACATAGAATGCAAACTGACTTGAAGACACACAGTAGCGATTGCTTTAGGATTCGTCTGTGTTCATTAGCCCCCTGCTAACATCTCTTACACGACAAATTCATTCTGCATATACTGCGCCCTGCTGTTTCTAATATTATACAAAGTTCTAGATTTTCCTAGAGGCGTCTACATCAAAAGCGTGCCCTCTGTCGCCGCTGTAATTATATCCTAGCTAGGCGCTAGGCGCTACTGCATAGTCAGAATCGATTCGATTTGAGTTCAATTTACAATGGATAAACGATGGCGGTGAATACACGGTGGTATAAACTTGTGATGAATACCTTGAAGGGGTTCGGTTGAAATTTTAATATCAAAATGTATGTACATGTACTCATACAGCTTAGTTTTCTATTTAGCTGATGGATTATGAGTAATATCTTTACCGTGAGATGCGGGCAGTTTGACAGATTTCCTTTTTACCCAGAATGCAATTTTATTCATTGAATATCGTAAGAGATTGTCGCCATCAATTTATCAATATGTATGTTATGCAGTATCAAGCCTAGGGTTACCAGATTTATACCAGATCTCATTTTAGTCTTGCAACGTACTAGTATTTAACATTTGTATATGTATGTATGTATGTATGTATGTATGTATGTATGTATGTATGTATGTATGTATGTATGTATGTATGTATGTATGTATGTATGTGTGTGTGTGTGTGTGTATGTATGTATGTATGTATGTATGTATGTATGTATGTATGTATGTATGTATGTATGTATGGATGGATGGATGGATGGATGGATGGATGGATGGATGTATGTGTGTGTGTGTGTATGTATGTATGTATGTATGCATGCATGCATGCATGTATGCATGTATGTAATAAATGTATGTATGTAATGTATGTATGTATGTATGTATGTATGTATGTGTTTGTCTGTCTGTCTGTCTGTCTGTCTGTCTGTGTGTTTGTCTGTGTCTGTGTGTGTGTGTGTGTGTGTGTGTGTGTGCACCGTGTGTGTATCTATGTACGATACCCTTCCTTTTTTTAAATTAAAGAGAGTGGCTAAGCTGACATGTTGTCATTGGTGGCGCTTCATGATATTGTTTTTTTGTAAAAGGCCATTTCCAAAGGTAGTCTATCATTGCTAATTGTTGTCCCATGTGTTTTCTCAGTGTGATTGAAACACTACCCCTCCATGATGCAAACACAACCCCCTCCTATGAGAGCACTGTTGCTCGATGGTGTCAGAAAACAGAGTTCCTCAATTTTCGAAACCACTGTATGTTCATGATGGGGGGGGGGTTTGAATGTAAGCAAATCAAGCATATATATTCCAAACGCCTCCTTTCCTTGGAGTCATAGTTTTAATAGCAAATGTTCAATCCAAACTGAGCATGTTCAGATGCAAAGCATTATGGTATTATTTCAAATTGTGGTCATTACCTTACCAGGGGTAATAGGAAGAATACCCCCCACCTGCAATGGTCTGGGTAACTAAGACTATAAGACATTTGGTGTCAAACAACGTGACCGATTTTTACAGTGATTGATACGTGTATTTCCCACAATGCATCGTTCAAAATGGCGAGTTTCTCCTAACTAGGTGTTAAAAGCAGTGTGAACATGGCAAAACTATAAGCCTATATTATATTCATAATGTTGTCTATCAACAATTCAAATTTGTTACCTGTGCTATATCACGTGATTTTACGATGGAACAGATATGTCATATCTTTATATTATATTATAGCCTAGTTCCTATACGATACGAGTTACCATACAAACAAGTTTCTTACTTGTCTGTGGTTACGATTGCTACGATCATCTCCACTCACTACGCCGTCTATCTAGTCAAAGTCGAACATTCTACCGTATATAATCTGGCTAAACGCAATGCTGGATGAACGGTAAACGGTGCATGTGAAGCATGTCAGTAGTAATCCATCACATATGGGTTTACTTCCTTCAGACAATTTGCTCATTAATATTCAATTAGTACAGCTGTTTTAACTATAGCAGGATAGTCCAACCGATTTCCCACCTCCAGTCTGAAACTAAAATCACCTGGGACCATAACGTTTATATAAACGCTGTCGGGGGAGCACAGATTTCTGTACTAGAATAACGACTTTGACTAGACGCAGTGAGAGGAGATGATCGCAGTAATCGTAACTCGTATTGATTTGGAACTAGACTAATGATATTACAAAGGAAGGATTTATGTCAAATAATATGTATAATATGATGCTGATTTATCAAATGGGAATTCCTGCTAACTTGAATCAAACACGTGAATGCGGCAGGGAAAAGGAAAAATGAGCGAAACCAACAAAAATGAAATTATAAATGTAAGAAATATTACTGGCAACAGAAACTTTTAAAATTGCTGATCCCAAACCAATAATAAGTTTACGTGTATATATTGAAAGTTTTCCGATGCAAAAATTTGGGGTTTAGAACCCAAGGGTACATTCCGAGCGTAAGTCGTTGTGGTTACCAAGCAGAGTAACTAAGTGAATAAATCTGCCTATTTAAACTTGTCCTAGAACGAATGCATTTGCTTCTTTGGCCATCTTCAAGACATGTTTTTTTTCTTCTTCTTCTTGTGCTTCCGTGTGGGGAGATTGAATTGTTCCTCAATTAATACCATTCGTTCTTTTATGAAATTGTAAAACTCATAATCCAGTCGCATTCTTTTTCTCATAATCTCTTTCACAGACTCCGGGGGTTCCACTCTCGATAAAGACTTAAACTTGGTAGTTCCTTCTTCTCTAAGAATGTTGTCATAGGCTTGCGGAGCTGAGCGAAAAAAGGCTGGCATGAGATACTGCCATATTCGTAAAGATCTGTGTAAATGTTCCAAAAGACCAACAAATACATAATTTTCAACAACATTTCTCTTCGCTGTTTCTAGTGCCCATTCACTTTCTTCATGACACATTTCAGATTGCCCACAGAAAAACGGAATGAGGGTCATTTTACCAGGTTTACATTCATCCAGTGTCTGTATCACACACTCTTCAAACGTTATACTTGCATTTCTTTTGCTCCCATCACGTGATTGACTCTCATCTCCAAACCGCATATAGTAATATGAAGAAATTTTTCTCTCCACTGGGTCTCTAATCAGATTTATATAAGCTGGGGCAATTTTTGCAAAATGTGGCGGGAAACGAACAAAATCAAGATGACGGTTGTAAAGAAATGGTGGTGGGATGGCCATGACTTCATAGACGAAGTCAGCTTCCTCTTCACGACTTAAACGCCTTCCATGGTACTCCTGGCTCTTTACATGACGGAAACCGTTCAACACTGACATCTTCTCAGAGATCGCCATCAACGTTCGACTACCACACTTACCGACTCTGTTGTATACTACCCGAGAGATGTTACGAGTAGTATTTAAATTCAATGGCATACCTGTCGCAGCGGTCACCAACTCACCATCAACCGTCTTTAGCTGTAGCCACTTCGATGTCCCCTCCTTATTTTGTACATTCTCTTTGGTTATAAGATAATCGTGTTGTAACCTTAGCCGCATGAAGGACGAATAGATTCCAAATACTGCTATGAGGATAGTTATAGCGAATAGTGACTTGTAGATGCTCGAAAACTTGGTCAAGCGTTGTTTTCGATGACCGTAAGAGGATAATCCGGTGTCCATACTTTCATACTGTAATTCTAAAATAACAGATACAATGCTCTGAGTGATATATATAGCGCATACAACAAACATTATCACCAGATGTTACCTAATCACGACCTCGTGATACTCGACGAAAAAAGGAAAACACTGACAAAGGCGTTATTACAAACCACGGTATAACCAAGACTAAATTGTTAATATATTAGTTAAATAGGGTAAATTCAACTGACTGAATACAGAGATTAGACATTGATACAGATTTGCAGTCAAGTGGAAAATATGTCTGTTTTCGGAGTGTGCCATAAATGTAAAAGTAGATATAATACAAGTCAAATTTATTGAATTCAATAAAAGATTTGTGTAGATATGAAAATGGAAGCTGTTATTCGGTATAGTTGCGTGTACATGCCACGCCAAATGTAAAATTGGTCAATCACAGCTACTAGCACCCGGTACGTACGTACGTACGTGTCATATAACATCTATACGTGTATATTGTGCGACATTGCTGGTACTAGCATGATGGTGTTTTCGTTTCACGTAACCCCCCCCCCCACACACACACACACATACCCTTCACACATTTTGATAAAAATGTTATACAAATTCTTAAAAATCAAATGCTTAGAGCCGAAATATTCAAGCTGTATTCGCCTATTGATCATGTAGACCAGTACAGTGTGACAACATCGACTAGAGTCTAGATTTATAGTCTGCAAACTGGTCAAATTAACTTCAATTCTTGTAAATGTTACGTACCTTGATGATGAATATCATTCGTTTCATTTCTCGATGACGACACTAGTGGTGGTATATTCGTTTTATACATATGGAACGACCAATAATTAAAATCACTTTCGCTTCACTAGGTCGGGATATCCACACGACGGAAAATGTCAGCTTGCATCATCTCGCCCAATAATGTTCACATCACCTGCTACCAATTCGATTGTGTATGCGTGCAACTGGTGTCCATGATTAATGGTTTTTATCATTTCATATTTGTTTATGGTACATGGAAATTATACGTTTTGTAATTTTTTTGGTTTTAAGGTGGAGTTCTACGAACTCTGTAATTATCAGTCTGAATTGTGTGTCGGGTTGTGTTGTGTTGTGCTGTGCTGTGCTGTGTTGTGCTGTATGTGCTGTGTTGTGCTGTGTTGCGCTGCGCTGTGCTGCGTTGTGTTGTGTCGTGTCGTGTCGTGTCGTGTCGTGTCGTGTCGTGTCGCGTCGCGTCGCGTCGCGTCGCGTTGCGCTGCGCCGCGCCGTGTTGCGTTGCGTGCGTTGAGTTGCGTTGCGTTGTGTTGCGTTGTGTTGTGTTGTGTTGTGTTGTGCTGTGCTGTGTTGTGTGCTATGCTGTGTTTCGTGCGCCATGCATTCAAAAATGTACGTTTAACCGCGGTTAAGAACAATCTTATTATATGTTGTCAATCTTCCTTGCCCTGTATGTAACATAAAGGTCAATATAGGCCAGTGTTCATTTCCGGGGCATAATTTAATGTACTGTTTCCCTTGGTCTGTTAAAAGAAATACTGAGGGGAGTGTTTATGATTTTGTCGATGCGAAGTGATCTGAAATCTCTTAATGGTAACCATTCACATGATTTTTGTTTCCCCCCCCTCCCCTTTACTTTTTTCCCACCAGGGGGGGGGGGGCATATAGCAGACTAGAAATAATTGGAAAATAAGACAATTGTTGCTGTTGTTACGTTTTACATTCCGGCCGATGAGGGCGCTAATTTCCAGTAGCACATCAATATTGCAAAATAAGAGCTTTAACAACACTATGATTTTTCAAATGAACTTTATTGCTTACAATATGAGAGCTTTTTACAGCAGAAAATGTCTGAAATAGAAACATGTCACGAATTAAATGTGAATTTCAGTTCTTAAGTCCCATGAGCTTTGAACTTTAGTGTTCTACATTATTGAAAATTCTTGTATGGGCACTTTAAAACAAACTATGTGTGTGTGACTTAATAATGTGAACGGAATTGTGACAAAATGCACTAAAAGTATGATACGCTTAACTGGCTCCAACAGACTACTTTATACAGCAAACTTCTTTTTTTTTCTCGAATGATTAATAAAATTACCTGAACACGCATAGCTTCTGTCACGAACAATTGAAATAAATCTCCAGAACAGCCTCTGTCGCGGACAATTTAAATACACACCAAATACAAGATTGTAAATGTATGTTTTGATGGCCTGACATGATTTAAGTTTGTACGAATACTATACAGTGAACTTTTTTATATTCAAAATGAAATGAATCAATCATCAAATTCCTAAATTACATTTACTCCTATCCTCCTGTGATTCGGAATGGATTCGATTATTCACTTTATATGTATCCTACACACTCATTTGATATTTGCACAACATAAATGTTTTACCGAGGTCAATTTTAAAATTATTAAATTATCAATATTTAATTAGAATGCTCATGTGACCCTGATACGTAACTGGCTAATAATAATCACGTGACCAAAGACGTGTAAATACCCAATTGGTTTATATTAAACACGTGACCACATTCACGATAGGTGACGTAATCATTATTGCAAGCAGGATATACATTTTGTGACAAATAAAAGTAATGATTCAATCTGAATTTCCAACTGCGCAATTGGCAACACCGTGTCAAATACAGACATAACAACTTATACACTAATACATACATCATTTATAATCTTTACACATATATACATTTAAAACATGTTGAATCAATTTGCAATTTTAAATAAAGCTTGGAAAACACGTGACCACTTCGATAAGTAGGCGTACGTATTCTAAAGTACACGTTGTGCACCCCTGTACATCACGTGACATTACCGTTGATGTCGTGTGCTGACATTGCTTCAGCATCACGTGACAGTACCCCATGAACATCACGTGACATTACACGCTCAGCTTTCTCAATATATTACAAGAATAGACTTAACAGAACATCCACCTTATTATGTTATATAGAAATACGAAAAATACAGTATTTTTTAGTAAGAGTTTGTTTAATGATAGAGTAGTGAAATCTTGTAGACTTTTTAATATGGGAGGATTTCTATAGTTTGGCATTAAATTATCAAGTTTTTTCATAGATGTTATCTTTCATAACACTGAGGGCGCCCTCTTGTGACGTTTGATGCAATTTTCGTCTTCTGTGCATTTTTAACGTCATCAAAGTGGCCAAGGCATGCATATCTAAATTTATGTTTGACTCAGAATTAGAAGAAAACAATTTGATGTCAATAAATTTCTCATGTACAACGCTCTACTGGTAAAATATTATGAGAGTATACTTTACTGGTTCTGTGGGTCACTTTATGGTAATAGTATGAATTAATGACCCGTTCTTGCATAACACAGCCATTAAAGGGACACTGTCTGTAACTTTATGATTCTTGGCAGTTATTTTTGTTTCACATCAAAATATCTTCAATATCATTCTAACAACTAACACTCGTTGACAAGTTCCTTGTCACTGGTTGAATTCTCACAAGGTATTTATATTTTCATATAAAAATGGTGTAATTTTGCTTTGACCAAAAAGTTGAAAAACACCAATCACGCCTGTTTGTACATACTCAACCATATCTACCATGATGTCTCAATGCTGATCTGGTCCTCAAATAAGTTTTGTAATATATACGCGTGGAATTGTAGAGGGTCTTTGACATTTTGGAATATGTATACTAAAATATGTTATCGTTTTTAGGTGGAATTATACCGGTTAGAGTTGTACCAGTAGCAAGTGTTAAAGGTTTAGAATACTACAAGTATGTTTCAATGTGCAGCAAAAAAAACCTCCCAAAACATATAAAATTTCAGCTTATGTCCCTCTAAAACGAATATCTAGGGTAGAGAATGGAGAAATTGTATCTGTTTGTATTGTTATGATACAGACACTGCTAATATAAGTGTCGAGCGGGAAGAACCCAACATGCATATCCCCATGGTGTAAGCCATTACTGTGATAGCACCCTCAACGGGCTTTAGTATAGTCTGCGAGTGGGAAATTAAGGGGGGGGGGGGGTGAACTCCCATACTGAAGTACTACAGGGGTTATATAAAATGTTTCATTCGACATTGCTTTGGATTGGAACAGCGTCTGCTGATGTTGATGGTTGTTGGCCCGGTACTTCTTTCGTTTGTATATGACCCACCCCCTTCAGTTTGACCCATCCCATATGTGTTGGGTCCGACGACTCTTCTTGGGCAGCAGTCTTCTTGCGTGTATGAATTGTAAAGGCACTCATGATTAAACACATGATGAACATTATCAGCGAATTGATCGACGTAGCCCATCCAAAATCATACAAATCAGTCAGCGCCCCACTGAGAACTGGTCCAACAAATATACTAAAAAGAAACGAAAGAAATAAAGTACGTGAATTAGTTACCAAAATACTGACATCCAGAACTTGGACGTTCAGCAGAGGGGTGGACAACGTTCAGAAGCTCATGCAGGACTAAAAAGTGAAAAAATACACATGGTACCAGTTTGTCTGTTTAAAGTTTAAAGTTTAAGATAAAAATTTTTTTAACTTACCCCAATGAATACATAGAATAGAAGAGACCAGAGACCATACCGTAGGTGGCCATGTTATCTTCAAGTCCATGCATTCTGTTGGCATTGAAACAAGTATGTTAATGAGGTGATAGGAACATTTCGGGCAAAAACAAAAAGCAACGTCGTGTGTAGTTGATATTAAATATTATTTTCAATATTACTGTAGCCAACATTGGTCATTGCAGATGTTGGTATGGAAGTGTAATGCAATGGAGTACGGACAAGGAATTCCTTTTTTTCTGAATGACCTTTCGTGGAGTTTGGACAGACTCTGCTATTTCGCCATTTCTCTAAGTGGCTAGATAGGATGATCATACTAAACAAAGGAATATGGCATATATCTTTCCTATATGTAAATTAATTGTGTCAGCCGCAAAATTCTATCAAATGGTAGTAAAATCATGACATCAAATATGCCTGCATTTTAGGGATTTAGAGGTGTTTACATTACATACCTTGTTGTTTCTACGACGGCCCTCAATATTGGCACTAAAATGGCAGCTAATGAGAAACCCAGTACAGCAAGAGACAAGGCTACAAGCCAAGCATATCTACAGGAAAACAAAAAGATTCAGACTTTATACATATATATGAGAAACAGTTTACTAACAATTGTTATCTGATTCTCTGTGTGTGTGCGTATGTATGTATGTATGTATGTATGTATGTATGTATGTATGTATGTATGTATGTGTGTGTGTGTATGTATGTATGTATGTATGTATGTATGTATGTATGTATGTATGTATGTATGTATGTATGTATGTATGTATGTATGTATGTATGTATGTATGTATGTATGTATGTATGTATGTATGTATATGTGTGTGTCTGACTGACTGACTGACTGTCTGTCTGTCTGTCTGTCTGTCTGTCTGTCTGTCTGTCTGTCTATCTGTGCATCTCAGTATTATGCATTATGTATGTATGTATGTATGTATGTATGTATGTATGTATGTATGTATATGTGTGTGTCTGACTGACTGACTGACTGACTGTCTGTCTGTCTGTCTGTCTGTCTGTCTGTCTGTCTGTCTGTCTGTCTATCTGTGCATCTCAGTATTATGCATTATGTATGTATGTATGTATGTATGTATGTATGTATGTATGTATGTATGTATGTATGTATGTATGTATGTATATGTGTGTCTGACTGACTGACTGACTGACTGTCTGTCTGTCTGTCTGTCTGTCTGTCTGTCTGTCTGTCTATCTGTGCATCTCAGTATTATGCATTATGTATGTATGTATGTATGTATGTATGTATGTATGTATGTATGTATGTATGTATGTATGTATGTATGTATGTATGTATGTATGTATGTATGTATGTATGTATGTATGTATGTGTGTGTATGCATGTATGTATGCATGTATTGGTTGATGGTTACATTTGTCGTAAAAGGATGCTAATCTATGAAACATAAAGTAAAGTTCACTGTAAGAATGTAAGTACTTACGTATGTGTTGACACAATGGGACATGGTCCAACGAAGAAGTATGCTATACTAGCACCTAATAATCCACTTGACATAATAATTTTAGCAATACCCTGTGGAGAAAGCATTATTGTATATTTAGTATTATATCATATATTTGTTTTTATATGTTATTCAGAATTTGATTAGTTACGATTCACTGACAATTTACATGAAATGATACGACTGTGGCAGATGAACTATCGGCAACGACACAGATACAAACTAAAACTACTATCGCAACCTGTTGATAGGAACTATTAATGAACTAGGTCGGCGTCTCTGATAGCAAATTGTTGCACAGGCTATTTTTCATCCCCATTCTTTACTTAGTAAAAATGTCATAACTTTGTTTAAAATGAAGGTGTTGACTCCATGTGGCAACACATTCGCTGTATTTACACTATCTTGATTACAGGGTGGTTATATTTATTTACCTACTTGTGTAAACTACCACCTGCAATAACAATAGCTTAAGTTAATTATGTCTATCTTAGTTTGCCGAGAGCACGTTTTCTGTGATAATAAATTGAAGATGTTGAACTACTGTAAATGGATTTTTTGACACTGAAATTTTTCTAGTTTTTTTTTTATCTGGAACACCGCGCCAAAATAAATCAGCATAAAATGGAGTCACTTTCAATGATAAATTCTTAGTAAGTTATAGGTACTAAAGGTAGCTTTAGGTGTGAATCAATACATTATAAAGGAATACACCACTACATGATATAAAGACATTTTCATAAACGATGGGTTCTGGAGACTCATGATCATATGATCATCAAATTTCGCACGATTGCTAAAAAACACCAAATGGAAACTTGTCTCCACACTCATTGTTCATTAATGACCCAGTATTACCTCATTGGGGTTATAAGACATATATTGTGTATTAGATGAACAGTACATTTTCATCACTTCATTTGAAGGTATTTGAAAGAACATTAGAACGTAGAGGGCGTGGTACTTACATGCACGCCTTTACGATCAGATACCCAGCCCCAGAAAGGTGCTGAAATGGCATAACAAGCAGCAACTAGTAAGAAAAACAGTCCTACAACTGTTCTGCTAAAATGGAACTGCAAAAAAGAAAACGAAAAGTATTTAGGGTATATTACCTCTATATCCATCTTTTCATTCATCAATCCACCCATTCATATTTATACGCCAACCCACCCATTCATTCCTCCTATCCATCCCATCCATCCATCCATCCATCCACCCACCAGCTCCCAAACACCCACGACCCATCCATCCATCCATCCATCAATACATACATCAACCCATTTATCGTCAACAACACTTAGTCTACCAATCGTTTTTATGACTATCTGTCTGTCTGTCTGTCTGTCTGTCTGTCTGTCTGTCTGTCTGTTTATCTGCCCGGTTCATATATTAACTAGTGTTACTTGTTAAACTGAGTATGCATATACTTACCGGTTCCAAGTGAACGGATAAGGTTGGATTCATGTAGGATAGTGCCACTGCACCCATACACGTTGCCATGGCAGTGATCAAAATGGCAGGAATCTTCAATAGTTCTAGTAAAGACCCTGTTTCGATTTTGGAATCGTCTGTTGGGTAAATATTCAAAAAATATTGATTGAGATAAGAATGTGATTATCTGCTTGAAGAGGTAGCTGGTATGTAAAATGCCACAGGTTTGTCAAACAACACAAAAATGAGCACCTAAAAAGTACCCAGATTTCCTCATTATTCCAACTTTCATTTGAAACAAAGAAACCGTTATTTGTATCTACGAGGTTGATCTCACAAACAAACATACACCATAACCCATATCACACATACACACACACCCCACCCCCATCCCCACCATCACCACCGATACCGTGTCATTTGCTATCTGTTTATAGTCATCGTTATGAGTGATTAACCGTGATTAACGAACTATGCTTACCTTTCTCTTGAATTGGTAGAAGAAAATAATTTAGGATACAAAAAATCACCATTATTCCACCTAGAACGAGGAAGGGTAGCATGTAGCCGGCCGCCTGTAAATGAAAACATATACTTTATCGGTTTCTTGGTTCTGATATTATGTTAATTTCTAATTAATAGGGCAGTAGTGATATGTGTACGGCATGCGGCATTGCATCTGTCAAACGATCACTTTGTAGCTACTAATTTTAAAAAGTTAGTTTGACTTTCGTGAATTACATTTTTTTGAAGCAGTTCAGCGTGAAGAGGGGAGGTTTTGAGCGAAATACGTCATCTACCCTATGTTTGTCTACACTATACGTGACACTTGGCCTCAGACGAGCAACACAACTTTCACAAAACGACGATTCTGGATATACAATAAAAGACATAGGGAGAAAATTTAACACTATACATAGGCAGAACAAAGATAAAGTGCATATAATTATGATATTGATGATTTTCATTGTAGCCCGGTTAAGTTTATTAACTCCTCGGGTATAAAACACAGCAAATATATAACAAATAACAAGAAGGGCTGGTTGTTCTTACATCGTAGAGTGCGCCCCCTAGAGGTGGTCCAATGATAAATCCGAGGCCATTAAATAATTCAACAGTTCCCTGCGAAGAGAAAGAAACGACATAAGAATTGTACTATCCATAAGCCATAAATATGGAATTTATACCCTGGTCGTTCTACGTCACGACAACGCGCGTCTGTGTCACGACAACGTGTGTCTACGTCACGACAACGCGCGTCTGTGTCACGACAACGTGTGTCTACGTCACGACAACGCGCGTCTGTGTCACGACAACGCGTGTATACGTCACGACAACGCGTGTCTACGTCGCTGGTCTAGCGACTCATAGTGACAAAGGCCCCTTAGGCCACTCATATTTTCCTTGGCTGAACAAAGAAAACTATTGGAGAATAACATCATAATTGTCTGCTTGATCAAAGTGACAAGGAAAATAATTCACTGTCACTGTTGACATAACCTATTTGGAGAAATTGGTTAATCTGTCTGTCTTCGTCTTTTTTAAAGTGGCCATACGGATGAGAATTTGGTGTTCATTTTGGATTTTTATTTTGGATTTATATTTATTTTTATAAATACCAAATTCTCATCCATATGTCCAATTTAAGTTGTGAGTTTCTCTAATTTTAAATTTCTTCTTTACAAATCACCTAAAACCACGATTAGCACTAATTACTGAATAATTTTCATAATAACTAAGAACTCCGTTTGTTGAGTTTATGGTTGGAACTTACCAACGCCGTTGCGACTCCCTCCGGGAACTCGTTGACGATGATGACGTAGGATGCTGTTATACACGCCGAACATCCTAAAGCTTCAACAATACGAGCCGTGAACGATAGGGATATAAACACAACACGGGTTTGGAATACATCTAGTAACCTGCGGTAGAAAAGAAAAGGATATCATTGTCAAAATTGGCTAACATTTCGGAAATTCTAACTCAATCTCACTTGGGGTCCAGTCGGGTGGTGATTTTATTCCCGCTTGTCCTTTACCAAGTGGAAGGGGAAAAGAGACGGCAAAAACCCAGACGACTGGATTCCAGGATAAGCGTAATCACAAGAAAGTAGAGAAATACTGAAGGGCAGAATAAAAAAGATATTTAAATATTTTAGTGAAATGTATTTATTAATATTCACGTTAGCAGTATTGAAAACGATAGCAATGGATGTTTTTTTAAAAAAAAAAAAATTTCTATAAAGACTTTTTCATAAGGACTCGTGGACTTGTATCTATATGTCGGCCTTTGATGTGATGTCATAAACAAAACAAAAATTATGAGAAAACCCCACAAATTATGTAGTAGCAAACATACAATATCGAATAATCTAGGATTGAACTAGATTGGATCAATCTATACACTGCCATTATGTTCCTTAAACCACGTGTACCTATAAATGTTTGAGTAGAACCACTTTTACTTTTTTGTGTTCGTATTTTTTCGGTGTATATTGGATTGAAGCCTGTAAATTGTTTGCCTGTGAAACATATTATTACTACACATGTATTACGTCACAGATAAGGAAAAGAAAGATGTTTACCTTGTCTGTGGTTATGTGAATAAGCCTAAATGTACCGGTAATGTAAATTTGATTTCTTGGAGCAAATGATCCTAAATTGATTAGTTAATTCAATCAATTAATTAGTCAATTAATCAATCAACCAATTAATTGATTTATAACAAAGCAGTCATAAATGGGTCTTAGAGCATTGAAATAAAATACAATATATAAATATTATATTATCAATCAATCAATCAATCAATCAATCAATCAATCAATCTAACAATTAATCAATCTATCAATCTATCAATATGGTGTCTTGTCCATAGATCCACTGACCATAGCGATATAAATAACATCAATTTGATATGACAGACCATCATTGTGGCAATCAATGTAACTAGGACTATTTTTATATCCAGTGAGAAAGTTATAGCTTAGGCCCAATTAAAAAAATTGTGTGGTTCCGATTACGCTCAATTTTAGAATAGGCGGGGTCGGGTAGGTAGATTTCTTTATATTTTGTTATAATGTTATTTTTTTTTTTCACGTGAGTGTCGAGTTCAGATTTTCCATTGTTTTGCAAATGGTCTCTTTGTTGTTTATTTCTTCCTAGCAGATATACAGCTATTACAGATTGGAAGAACAGTTTTATATTGTCTTTTTAAGTTGGTGTCAGTTTCCGCATCCATTATTTCTCGTGAGATTTCACAATGTTTGCGATTTTATTATTTTTTTCTCGAATACATAAAAAAACGTTTAGGGTCGGCAGTGAAAAACTAGGTGGAGTCGGGAAACCGCAACCAAACAATTATTTTGTTTAGGCCTTATAGCCCCCTCTACGAGGTCTTATAGGTAATATATTTTCATACATTTGTAACTTTTACCACATTGAATATTAAATAAATACATAGGTTCACACGAGGTCCTCATGCAAATTTAAATGACTTTTTACAAATTTGTTTTGTGATAAATAATGCAAACATAAATGTATTTTGTTGCTGGTATTTTTTTCATTATTTCCATGAGATTTCGTAATAACTCAATGCACGTAGTAGACTGTAGTGACGTCATCGATACATGACTACCCAACAAAAGACAAATGAAAGCATACATATTAATTTTACTAAATTAGGTCAGTTGGAAACAAAATTAGAGCAGCCAACCGACTCCAGCAAGTCTAAATAAACACAGAAAATTGAGAAAAGAGAATGGAATCAATATGGCGTCTTGTCCATTGATCCACTGATCAAAGCGATATAAATAACACATCAATTTCACATGACAGGCCATCATTGTGAAATCAATATAACAAGGACTATTTTTATATCCAGTGAGAATTAGTTTTCGTTCCCAAAGGACACATCTGTGATGGTTACAGCTTTCGATACAAAACAAATCGGCTTTCGTACGCAGATACATTGTATATATTATACTAAATTAACGCTCCTCACTATCACTATCCAATATCTACCATACCAATAGCGATATTTCGTTTCAATTTCTGAATTAGGGAGTGGTCACCTAGGTAACGGCAAGAGAATGACCTGTTGAATGCAGATGACGTAATTTCGGAGTGACTAAATATTTTATAATTTGTATTCGTCAACACGTCCTAACCACACCTATGTTGAGGAATTTTTAGATTTTAATTCCCCCGATACATATACTGATGGCCTTGACACCCTGGTATTGATTTCATGTTATTTGATTTATTAAAACTACATTAACAATGTCGTGCCATCAAATTAGTGATATTAAAAGTCGTGATGTTAAATTTGAGCATGCGCAAACGGCCACTGATTGCCTGTTAATCATCTTCACTAAATTATAACTATGACATCATATTGGCTTCAACTGGTACCCTTGTTTTATCACCACGACGTCATCCTGGCATGACCTTTGACGTGGGGCCACTAAGTTCATCCTCATATCCCCAAAACTTACCCAAGGAATATCGTGGCAACGCCTCCAACTAGCATTCCCCCAATGAACATTCGCCTTGAACCCAGCTTTGGTAACTGAAAGATAACAAGATGTCATTGGATTCATAACTTGCTAACATAATTTCCTTTTGCCCAATGTATATTACTTTACACAATTACTTGAGAAAATGGTAAAAAGAAAACGAAAATACACATTTCTAAGTCAACACATATTAATTAATTATTAATTATTAATTATTACTTACATATTTTCCAAATATAGGTGCAGTTATAATCATGGTAAGAGCGTAGACGCCGAATACAAAGCCTGTTTCTGTTTCAGTTGCCCCTACACTTTTGGCCTGGAAATTAACGAAAACGTAGTGTAGTATAGTATAGTGAAGTGTAGTATAGTGTAGTGTAGTGTAGTGTAGTGTAGTGTAGTATAGTGTAGTGTAGTGTAGTGTAGTGTAGTGTAGTGTAGTGTAGTGTAGTGTAGTGTAGTGTAGTGTAATGTAGTGTAATGTAGTGTAGTGTAGTGTAGTATAGTATAGTATAGTATAGTATAGTATAGGATAGTATAGGGTAGTGTGGTGTGTTGTGGTGTGGTGTGGTGTACTATACTGTACTATAGTGTACTGTAGTATACTGTACTGCACTGTACTGTATTGTATTGTACTGTACTGTACTGTACTGTACTGTTCTGTACTGTATTGTACTGTACTTACTGTACTGTACTGTTCTGTACTGTATTGTACTGTACTTACTGTACTGTACGTACTGTGGTTGACATGAAATAATGTGAAAGTACATTAATTTATCTAAAGTCAACACAATTAAACAAAATAAACAGAAACAGTTAAATAACGTATGAATTAAAGTATCGGTGAACAAAGTATAACAATATATTAAAATAAGGTATATGGTTGTATGTAATTAAGTAGTTCTTCGCAACATATTCAAACGTGACTGAATTCATTTCACTTGGACGTATTCTGTTGCTTGGCAACACAAGTTTAAATTTATCGAAAGGTCAGTAGTTTTAATGGAAGGGGAGGGGCAATATAAAATTCAGGGAGGAGACAATTTGCTTCAGTATTATTCATGTGGTTCAATCGAAGCTCTTTAATAGAAAATTCCCATTGTTAAAAGAAGAGGGTTTTGTATGTTTTGATAATTTGAGGTTACATTTTTTTCTAAAAAACGAAAATTGTCTTTAGATATTTGGTGTTGGAGTAAGTATGAGGTGATAATTGCACACTTACCTTGTCTGGAAAGAATGGCGCAATAATAGAATAACTTGCTGATGACGTCAGCTTCATAATTGACAAACTGAGTAGTGTAAATTTCTGTCGACCTGTCATGTAAGTAAATGTTAAGGGATGTTCGCCATCATCTTTTTGTAAAATTGGCTTAGTGTCCGAGTCTGCGCCCTCTTCACTGGAGAACGAGGGATGGTCCGGTTGGGTTTTGAGTGGCCCATCACCGTTCGATATCGACTTCCCTCTCTCGACGTCAGAATTCATGGTTAGTTACTATTCAGTGTCTACTGTCGCCACATCAGTAATAACTGTGAAAAATCTGTGAAAACGAAAACCGGATTGGGAATTATTGAATTCTCCTCCAAACCATAATGTCATGTCCTGTCCTGTTTAAACTTGTTGAGTAATTGTATATATTACAATACTATTGTTGGTACTGCCATCTCACTATTATTCATATTTCAGTGAAAGGTGAAAACGTTGTCTCTATTGTTATTAGGAATGCGTCGCTTCAGCCTTTTTATATTTTTCTGAATCACCTATGATAACATTGCAACATGGCGGGGAGGGGGGGAGCAGAGTCTATAATTTTCTAACCCTCTTTTATGGCACCGCAGTGTCGCGGAAGAAATAACAGCTCTGGTTTGCGAGAATGTACATTGTACCATGGATGTATTAATACTAATACATCCATGGTTGTACTTACTAGTAATTTACCTATCGTTGTCTATCGTTGTCTCCACTTACGTAACCACTTTTAACTCCGGGAGTAACGAGTGATTACATAAGCGGAAACAATAACTTCATAACAATAGACAGAATATTTGGCTACAATACTATTTACATATAATAGGCTTATATCATCAACCCATCTCTTTAATGACAATACCGATGAATATCATTAATTTGTGCAAACCTTTAAAATAGATTGCCCGGTTTGGCATTTAAGTGTGACAGTTGTCCTGCAGAGCTAAAAACACCAAAAGTTGGTCTAGAATAAAAGAATAATCCTATGTAATCCTTGTATCTCCACTAAGAAGATTATAGAACCTGGGATTGAAACCCTAGACTTGTTGTGTCTTAATTTTAAAAGATTAATTATACATTTTTTCGACGTGCAAATTATTCATATCGCTTTTTTATTTTCAGGTATGTCCTAAGCTTCAGGTATGTCCTAAGCTTAGAAACGATACTGTATGCATGACTGGTTTAAAAAATTTACTACCAGTATAAATATAGTGGCAATAAAGAGCATTCAGATAACGTTGTTCTATAAAGACAGACGTCATTTTTAAATCTCCTATTATGTACATACCACATTCAAATCAAAGTGGTATTAGTTGGACATTGTTTTTTATTTTACACCATATGCATGGCATTGAAACAACAACCAAAAATAAAACATTGAAACAAGACAATATACTTTTAATATTAGAACTGTCAACATGTTGCACGTTTACATCACATTCTCGTGAGTATTTTTTTTCTATTCTCGCGCGAGCATCTTGTAGTACTGCCGTAAAGAAGTCTGGTGGTTTCACGACGATGTTAGACAAAATCTACGGGAAAGTCGAGGAATACAGACACTTTACTTCAATTAGATATGTCAGTTTAGTGTAGCTGAGTGGAAGCAATAAGATCATTTGATATGTCAATATGTACCATATATACATAATTCTTATTGTATTATAAATGACGTCATCTATCACATGACCAGCACATGACTTCCAAATCTGGGAAATCTACCAACTAAACATGTCAAATTAAGATGAATAGTATCAGCAAACATTTTAACAGATATGTAACGAAACCTAGACAAGCATAATCAAAAGTATATTTTGTCAACTGTGACTAAACAGCGCCCTCAACCAGTGACCTGTTGACATTCATAGTTTACTATCGCATTGGAATGATCGTCATAGGATCTGATATTTCATTCACCAAATAACCCCTGACCTCTACTCCGTTTTTATCGCTATTGGCTGCTTTGCAATCTTAAATATTTATGAACTAGGATTTTTCGAAATCCTGCCTTAGACAAATATTAATAAATCATGCCACTAACGTTGTGAGGTGTTACGTTACATGTTTCTGTTCGCTTCTTGATATGGATTGTGTACTGATATTATCCAGGTCTCCAGGGCCCTGCTGTGCGTGTGTCTGATGAACTAATATCTATCTATTTCATCAAATGTCTGTCGCAACTTGATTGTTACAAAACATGGCTCTGACACGATTCTGTAATGCGATTATTACAACTACTGAAAAACCTCCATTGTGTCAACACGTTCAATTCGTTATTTCCCCTCAGCAATACACGCAATGTTTTCTTTTCTCAAAACTATGGCCACAGACATATACCACTACAAGGTGAATAAACCCTTGAATATTACTATTTTTTTCTGATGCGCCCGGTCTCCTATCGCGCATGTGCAAAGATTATGTTGCCATAACAACTTGCGTCTATACGGACAGTGCAGTTTTGGTCTGGGTCGCAGACTCTAACGATGTAAGATGAAATTAATAAACCGTTGACTGCATGAATATTTCACTGAAAAGTATACAGCGATATGGTGTCAATAACATAGCAAGTAGAAAAAATTCCTACAAAATTAAAGACTTGCCTTTCACCGATATTTCTTCAATATTATTTACGCAAGGCAGTAATTCCAACACTACGATCATAAAAGGCGACACTTTTATTTCTAAGTTTCTCGTGACCCAACCGGCCGAAATAATAAAATTAACGTCATCAGTGACGTCATCGATTGTAAGATGCCAACAAGCGTAGGTAGGAGAATACTATCGTTCATCGCTGAAATTCGGTACCTTTAAATAAAGCAAATGTTCAGTTTTCTAGGCCTTGTTCTGACTTTAACTATCATTTCTAAGTTATCCAGTCAGTTAAAGTATGATTATGAATTGAAAGTATCACCATCGTATACATATTCACTTTCTTTTATTAAACATCTTAATAAAAAATAACGGACCGATTCAGCCATTCCTATGACATGCATATTACATAAAAATGGCTGCCCTAAACTGACACCGTTCTCCATCAACATATTCCGTGTGTTACGTTGTCTTCAATATCAAAGCTGTGTCTGGTAGGATAAAATGTTGTTCGTGTTAATTAAAGAATATAAACAATACAGTTTCCCTCATCTAAGATCTTTGATATCAATACTAATTATATTAATCTCGGATTTGCAACTTGATAATTATGCAGTGGGTATTTGTCTGAGAAAGAACTATGAAAATCAATAAAATATGTGCGGCTTTACCGTACCGATAAGGATAGTCTGAGGTGACGTAGTTCGTAACCATAGAAACAGGGTTATCAATTTTAGTACCCCTGGATTGTGGCATGGAATATGGATTGTATTTTTAAAAAATTGGTAAATAATCTTCCTCGCCAAAACTCATCTTGAGTGAATTTGAAACCCGACTGCGATATCTATGAGAGGATTGGTCGGAACCATTGATTATTCAAGATACCCAAAATTAGGTAATGACGCTTTTCTACCAATATCAGAAAAAACACTTTCCCGCCAAAAGTAAATGAAAAATAATCTTATTCTTCTATCATATTAGCCTGCATTAATTTCATTTAGCTCGTAAAAGAGCCCCTTCATCAATTCAACATTCAATTTCAATTAACAATCATGTACGAATCTGAACCACTGATTAAATTTAGCAAATTTTCTTCACAAGTAAGTCTCGAAATGCACTAAGACTTGTCTGGGTTTAATGTAATTCTGACGACAGCTAGAGAGCTAGCTATTTCACAAATCATCCATAGTTATGCTCGAGGACACCAATTGTTGCTAATCAGTCTGACTAGACATTACAAAGTTCTAAAATTTGCCTGCAGAAATAACTATCATCCGTCATTATAATCTCAACTCAATCATATTATCGCTAGTACTTGCAGTCTGCAGTTTCAACTCTGTCTCGAGGCACTAACGTTTTCTCAAAGTGTTTCTGATAACAGCGTACATACTAGTCTGTCTTTGATTACGAATAATGCAAGACGTTTTATTTTGTATCTTTGAAGGTCAATTTTGTGTTTAGTATAATAAATTATCGCCACTTCACCACTAGGCAAAAGTAAACAGGTATGGAGACTACATTTTTCATGATATTTCACCATGGAAACAATCACTGTTGAACTGATGTTACATAAATTCAACGTATGAAATATGATATGTATGTTTATGATTCAAGACAAAAAAAGAGGCTGGGATTTGCAAATATGTTTCAGGAAAAAAAATTGTATGAAAGTATTTTTTGGCTGGAATAATTTCTCATGTTCAAGTGCTGACATGTATTTTTTCACTAAATTGAAATCAGTTATATAATTCATCATTTATTTATTTATTTATTTACCGCGAAAATAACCAAATGAAAATTAAAAAAAAATTGTGTGACGAGTATTAGTATTTACCGTTGACGGTTGAATTTGAAACAACGAGTAATTTTACATAGTTATTAAACACGCGAGTCCAGAGTCAAAATTTCAAAAAATGTGACAATTTAATGAAATTGTTCATGTTGTTTTAATACTTTTAAAAGGTCCATCAACGTCTTGGCTGATTTATAAAGACGACATTGCAAGGATCTAAATTGATAGTAAGCCGTTGCTTTAATGTTATCATTGTCGTCATCGCTGCAAAAATCCAATCCACTGATCGATCCGTCATGGTCTTACAATTACGTGATCCTACAAGTAAAGCAGTGCTCTCATATTCAGGGCATGTAGGTGTTTCCGTATAAGAGCTTGTATGTTAGTAATGTTACGGTTACAACACACATCTTAAGATGACGTCTCCTGATATGACTGCCCTTTAGCTTGTCTAGGAGCTGTTTGTGTATTCATAACCACACTAATTAAAGCAGACAACAGAGTTTTAAGTCTGTCTCATTTCCGAAGACGTCCATGACAAGAAACTGAATAGCTATAAAGTGTAGAGTAATTCTCCTCCCTTACATCGTCACTCCTCCCCCCTCCCCACCACACCTCTTCAAATATCTGTTATCTTCAATAGTGAAAATAACAACTATAGTAGTTTAAGAAATTATATTTTCTCTAAACAACAAACCATTTATGTCAATAATCTACAACGGGATATCAGTTCAAAATGGCCATGTCATCCCGACAGAAGAACAGGATGACGTTGATCTTCTATATACATCACGTGATGATCACGTGATGTGATGTGAGCACACTAATTTCATGAATTTCTTCTTTAATCTTTAAAAAATAACATTTGGATCACTTTCTACAGTGTAAAATTTCTTTCATTTCAACATGTGTAGTCTTTGAATTCTCTGTAGAAGCCTATAAAATGATTTATTTCTATTCTGTAACTTGTAGTCCATGAATCTCTTTGTAATGTGATATTAATGGGATAGCTATCGTTCAAGAGACAAGGAAATTTCGAAAATAGGTGTGTATGTATAAATAGCTGATTAGAATAAACTTAATTTGAATACAGATATCTTGTCTCCATGGGGATATCCATCAGGTCAAAAAAAGAATTATTTCTGGTCAGCTCGCGCATCACTTAAATACCCTCGCGTAGGTCTCTTTTCTTGTGTTTGTCCAACCCATGCTGCATGCAATCTGCAGATCCAGGGAAACACAAAAATAACCTTCTCCACTTCAGTGAAGGCAACTGCAGAACCAATCATGAATAAGCAAATGACATCTGCCCCACATACACACTTGCTCTAAAGTGCTAAATAAAAAGTATAGTAACTGCCATAAATAGTAGACAGAGTTACAGGTTTGTTAGGAATATTTTTTTAAAAATTTAAATCGCGTCGTCGCACCATTTTAGACAAACTATCCTTACCAGAAACAATTCCCCCCTTTTTGGCCTTAATGCAAGAATTTCCTTGCAGACATTGCCAGTACACTTTTGGACTAAACACACCAACGTGTAGTGGGAGAACTTGTTTAAAGAAAAACGTCACCCCAGCAAATAGAAGTATTTTCATAAACTTGGGCTCTGGAGAGTTATTTCATGATTTCATATCGTGTGATTACCAAGAAACACGAATTGAAACTATTGTTCACCTCTGTTGTTCTAGCAGTGGTAGTTACTTCATTGGTCTTAACAGACATGAATATTTTTTTAGACGAACAATGAATATCCATAACTCTTAAGTCACGTCAGTGGTTGTTACCTTCAGATCAATAGCCATGAATACGAATTGTTCATCTAATCCATATACATATATGCTAAGACCCATGATCAGCAGTACTTCTAGAATAGAGATGGAATTTTTTTATTTGGTGTTACTGGGCAAGCTAACGAAATTTATGTTATATGAAATGTCAAATGACTCTCAAGAACGCAAACCTTTATTTTCTTGAGTGGTGTTCCCTTCTTGTCAGTGAATCGCAATCACCCACGACATTTGTTTATATATCTTTATCGTCGAGTTGTGTTTTATTAACTCTATCCAATGAAATGAATGATGGTGAAATAATCCAATAGTTTAATTGTCATTCAACTCTGCTCGTTCAAATTAGTTTATCTGTTTCACATGGTCCTGGAAAATGAAATAATCGGCAGACTCTTGTTAGTACAATTCACTCAATAGTAACCAACAACCAATTACATGTACTATTGAATGAACACACTTCCATTGTGATCAACAGAAATGAAATAGGTTTACGATATAAGACAAGATTTAATGAGAGAATAATACGTTCTGTGTCACTTTTGTAGTATTATTGACATCATCTAATTGTACGTCTTCACTTTCAATAAATCAATAAATGTAAAAGGTATAAACATCGCATATAGATATATACAATATAAACTTGATTATTCAAATACAAATGAGAATGTTTTCATGTATCAGTACAGTATTGTGGTTAATCAAGTTGTATTGTATAGCTATATGCATACCAATCCATCCATCTATCTCAGTGTCTGTCTGTCTGTCTGTCTGTCTGTCTGTCTGTCTGTCTGTCTGTCTGTCTGTCTGTCTGTCTGTCTGTCCGTCTGTCTATCTGTATGTATGTATGTATGTATGTATGTATGTATGTATGTATGTATGTATGTATGTATGTATGTATGTATGTATGTATGTATGTATGTATGTATGTATGTATGCATGTATGGATGGATGGATGGATGTATTTGTGTATGTATGTATGCCTTTCTGTCGATTGATCGATCGATCTATCTTTGTATTTGCGTGTATATTGCATAGATAGCTGGATAGATAGATAGATAGATAGATAGATAGATAGATAGATAGACAGATGGATAGCTGGATAGATAGACAGATAGATAGATAGATAGATAGATAGATAGATAGATAGATAGATAGATAGATAGATAGATAGATAGATAGATAGATAGATAGATAGATAGATAGATAGATAGATAGATAGATAGATAGATAGATAGATAGATAGATAGATAGATAGATAGATAGATAGATAGATAGATAGATAGATAGATAGATAGATAGATAGATAGATAGATAGATAGATAGATAGATAGATAGATAGATAGATAGATAGATAGATAGATAGATAGATAGATAGATAGATAGATAGATAGATAGATAGATAGATAGATAGATAGATAGATAGATAGATAGATAGATAGATAGATAGATAGATAGATAGATAGATAGATAGATAGATAGATAGATAGATAGATAGATAGATAGATAGGTTGGTTGGTTGGTTGGTTGGTTGATTTAACGTTTTAATTAATTAATTAATTAATTAATTAATTAATTAATTAATTAATTGATCGAGTGATTGGTTGATATGTTTATTTATAGAGATGTATAGATATGTAGAAAAGAAAGGCTAATTTAAAACAGACAGCAAGATATTTCATTTTAAGTTGATAACATTTATACTAAGGTTTGTAGTTCATAGTAAAGTGAATTGACTGTCATTTAAGTTGACATCTCTACTCTCTCGTTATCGATATCCCAGCATAAACAATAAAAACGCCAACGTAGCGATGAATCAAATATTGATTCTAAATAAGAACAGTAAAATGCTCAAAATTCACCCCTGATTCACTATGTTGTGGATCTGCTGGTATGCTGACGTAGGAGTCGTTACACCATATATGGGCAATATTTCCGTCACGTGGTACAGTATATCGCACGATGATGACGACTACTTTTACTGGATGTAGTAGGGGCGAGGTCAAAATTACAATATTTTTTTTTCAGAGGTTAACAACCTTGAACTTATCGAATAATAAATATTTCTGAATACGAAATATTTTCTTGTAAACGGCAGATGTCAAATTGATGTGAAAAAAATTGTACCAAATTGTGATGATCTGTACGTTCCTCTTTTACAAGGAATATTATTAATTTAGCGACTATATATTTATATATCTCTCCAATATTTTATTGAAGTCACGTGATCATATGCAAAGGATAGAATGTAGGCGGCTGTACTGTTATAACATTCGACTAAATCTATATATGGCGACGTAATTTGCATATTTGTCATATTCAATACAATAACATGAATAAGCTCTAACGTAAATACAGGCTTAATGGATGACTCGCTGTTATAATATTGTAGCATTCATCATAATAACAACAAAATATTGCTGGTAAAATTTTTATTTACAATAAATATAGGGTTGACAAAGTGAGTTTGGTTTCTTGCGAGGAGTCACGTTAAAATTTAAAGGGGATATCGTTGTCGAGTAATTATGCATATTGGTCCACGTATGTATTGGCTTTTATGGCGGGAAAGCGTGAAGGCTGTGACTGATATTACCATTTTTCAGCCCTGGGATGTTGTAGCTATGATCGGTGCGCTCTTTCGCTATCGAGCGCCGCCAAATTTCAACTGAAAACAGACATGGAAAGTGCTGATAGGCACACCCCACTGTACAATATCACACCTCTCCTTGATTGGTATGCTAGGAGGTTCCTTATTTTATAACTTCTTCAATAACCCATATTTCTTAACATTTTAAGCATAATAATTACCTTTAAATAATTTGTAACAAAAGTATGCGTAATAAGAACCAAAAATAAAGTTCTAAATGGTTGTATAAAAATGCACTAACAACTAAATTAAACATGTACTCTGAATAAAACACATTTCATTGTCAAAGTATCACTAACTTGGGTAGTTAGTTTGTATGAAGAGTTTTAATATGTAAATTTCTTTTGTTATACCTATTCAGATAAATCTTTATCTTTGGCAAAGTCATAACAGGTGAATGTATTTTCCTTAGTTTTGTAGAAAATATTTTGCATGTCTTTATACAAGAAAATCTGTTGACAAATTTTCTAAAATTGCTATCTCCTTCTATAATAAAGATTGATACCAGAACTGATGAAATGGGCATTGAGAAACTCATCAATGGCAATTCTACGCTTTGCAAATATCAAAATTTATTTTGCGAAACCATGTACACTGGTGAGATTTTCAATGAGATGATGTCCGACAGTACAAATCAGAGAGAATTGTGGGTAAAATATTGTACTGTATCCTCCTAATAAAGTTCTACGCACAACGTACATATGGGGGGGGGGGCACTACCACTTGTTTAGTAGGCATGTGCATCCCTGGTGCTGAGCCCCAGATTCTACCCCCTCCCCCATCGTGGGATGGTATTGCACCTTTGTGCGACTGATTTGCTCTTTGTAAATTTATGCAACGCGGCTCTGTAGTGATGTTTCATTTGAATCAAAGTTTCAAAGCTCAACAGATTAGCATATCGATAAGAAATATATCGGTTCGATCAACTTTGAAGGCATTTACAACATTTCATCCTGTTAATACTATGAATCGTGTCTTTGAAACATTAAAAAAACCCACAAATACTTTAAATGACACGCCACAAATTAACATAAATACCATGGACTTTATACTCACGCCATAATTATAATAGAAAATTTTCAATAGTAGTTTAAGCTTTATATTACATATTTAGGAATATTCCATCGGGACTTAATTCCCTAAAATACCTAAATGTTGAAGAATGTTAAAGATACCAAACCTTGTTTTTAATTTGTTTATTTATCTAAGACACCTTATCTAGGTATTAGAAATGGGATTTTTTAAAACATGAAGTGGAATCCATTTTGAACAACATGATATAAATGAATTTGTGTAAATCCCAGTGTCAATTTAGCTTCTGTTCCAAACAATTGCGTGCTGACCCATGATTTCTTTACTTGATATTAAACCCAGAAAGACTTGTTTGACATTTAAAATGTAGATTATAAGCAAAGTCTCGGGCTTTTTCACTTTCATTGTAGACTACGTTGATTGTCAAGGGAAATTAACGTGAAAGGCACAATAAGCCATTGAATCTAGGCTGTAATGTCTTTACAACCAAGAGTTGACTCGTCTAAATCATTCACATTGTATTTTATATGGATAATATATTAGGTACATCTGTCAAATAATTAATATTCAAAATACCAAATTCTGTCGGCATGGCAACCTTGAACATAAAGAATATACTGAATCCAGGGTCCCTCTGTTACGTCACTAAGGTGAATGACCTATTTCGTGAAGATTAAATCCTTGAGTCTGTAATTATGGTATGAGATGAAAGATATATAACTATATCATTCCTACAGTGTTTTCATTTTGAAACTGTAACATATGTGTTCGACTTGTGACTGTTGAAATGAAAAGATGTTACGAGTGTGGGCGTTCATGATTGTTGACAGCTGTAGTTGATGATAGGAAATTTCGTTACCTGCACGGGAAATCCGCTACAAAGATTGAATTCAAAGAGTACTCTATCACAGCGTATATACGTTATGTTCGTCTACATTCAGGAATACGTACTAATCCATAAAAAAAAACTTTGACTAAATATCATCATATTTATGTAATGTCATTCCATGCTTCCCATGTATTGTGATATACCTTTCCCCATTTTAATTTCGTTTGATTTTCATGTATATGTTTGTTTTCCAAGTCGCGGTGGTCTACATCCACCCGGTGAACATTCAGACAATTTGGCTGGTTTAGGTACTAGGTAATATAGGACATAGTCTCGAAGAATCACTTTATATGCGTATGCAAATATTTTGTGAAAAGGAAAAGGAATGCATATTATGCAAGTCCAGAGGTTGTTGCCCTTCATCTAAAAGGAGATACGTAATGTTGCAATCACGCTTTTCAATAGAAGCAACCGACCCATTTCTATTTTACATTGTGAGAGGGTCCTACATGAACAATGTGCTGAAGAGCTTTCTCGTAGCATACTTTACCACTCACCGGTGGCCTCTCTGTGACATTTCCAGGCAATCTTTCACTGAACAAATATGACCTCTCTTTTTATGACAAACAGTATGTATTTTGACAGTTTCTGAATGCATTATTACTTGCTGTGGAAAAGTAATAAACTATAACAAGCACGACTGTACTGGTGTCTCCAGAGACAAATACTGTCGATACGATTATTTCCCAGTTGTCTGTTATTACACACCTATTAACTGTCAAATGTGATTCACTTCCAGAGGTCAAATGTCAAAGGTGCTTGTTAGACTTGATTAATCAAGAAATGTAAAAGATTATTGTCAGTTTGAACCTAAAAATACATGTAACGACCACAAGGAGGCTATTACAGATTCGTGACTTCCAAGCGGCTGGTAAGTGTTCGACGCAAATTGACAGTCTGACGTGTCTGAAAATAACGCTAATAAGTTACATAAAAAACATAATTTCTATACTTTCCGCAACGCAAGAGGATAGACAGACAGACAGACAGACAGACAGACAGACAGACAGACATACATACATACATACATACATACATACATACATACATACATACATACATACATACATACATACATACATACATACATACATACATACAGAGGCAGGCAGAGACAGAGAAGGAGATACAGACAGACACAGATATATTTAACAAACAGGCCTGGAGAGGGGGGGGGGCTACCTCTCAACAATAATTGGAACTCGTTGTCTATCGTCAAATCATGGTAAATGTTTAGTATATTTAGTATTTTAATGCATAATAATATATGTTATAAGTATTCCAAAGAAAAATGACTTCTATAGGTGCAGTCAATTGGAACATGAACCAATCATGTAAAAATAAACATAAAATTAACTACTTAATGCAATTGAGTCTCGTCTCGACAGTGAAATATGGTGTAGGATCAAAAAAAAATTATTTCTAATCAACGGTAGCAATCTACCGAAGGATCAAAGGAAATTTGAGAGTAATCACTCATACCGTCATGTAGGTGTTCATCCATTTATTTTAAATTTCTCCCGTGTTTTATTACTTGAGCTTGTGGGTGTGGGTGTACGAGAAAAGTATTAAGTCAGAATCTGAATTTCCCCATTCCTGTCAAAGTATATGTACTACTGTATTTCCTACATTTCAGTTTCTGTACTCCTTTTATATAGACTTGTAAAGTTTCAGAGAACCCACAAATAAAAACAAAACAAAACAATCGGACAACTCAAAAGAAAGCCATATATGACATGATAGTACATCAACTCGGAATCTATGTACGCGTGATATATATATATATATATATATATATATATATATATATATATATATATATATATATATATATATATATATATATATATATAGTATATATATATATGTATGTATGTATGTATGTATGTATGTATGTATGTATGTATGTATGTATATATGTGTGTGTGTGTGTGTGTGTGTGTGTGTGTGTGTGTGTGTGTGTGTGTGTGTGTGTGTGTGTGATGGCTTGAACATTTTAGGGGCAAATATTGTCTTAAATTCAGTAGCCTCTTTACGGTAACACTTTAATAACAGACCCCTTCTCGTATTATTTTTCATTGCGTCAGTTGAATTAGATCACAATTGATAATTGTTTAATATTTGCATTATAAACTCTAAATAAATATGTTGCATTTATCGATAATATATCCCTCTTTATCATTTTGAAATATGTACTGGGATAAGGTATGATAAAACTGTACTATATATTATTGTGACGTATCTAAGTAACGACGCTGTATTGGGTTCAACAAGAAGAAAAAAGTGAAGTGTTTTTAACTCGTGTATGTTTTTTAATCTGACAGATGTTTATTTCCCAAAATGTAAGCATAAATGGAAAAATACTGTTTTTCTTAAGAATTTGGTTCTATCTATTCTTAATAAGTCTCTGTAAAGATTAACTAGGTATGATTGCATACACCTGTTCATCTGAAATGCAATCACTAATAAATTATTAAGATGTAATAATTAGTTTGTTATATGTCCTGACTTCCTTGTTGTATACAGATCAAGGACACTGCCTGACAACACCAGTTGTTGACGAGATTGATGGCTTGATCTTTGAGATTGTAATGTTAATTTTTACTAAAACCTTTACTGTAGCAGTAGTTTGAGAATACATCCCCTTCCCTCCCACCTACTGCTATCTACATGGTGACATAAAAAGTTCTACTTGATAGAGATATGTTGTTATACTTGACACATGTGTATCTGCCTACTTGATACAGGTATGTGTATCTGCCTACTTGATACAGGTATGTGTGTCGTTCTACTCGATACAGGCATGTGCATCTTCCTACTTGATACAGGTATGTGTGTCGTTCTACTCGATACAGGCATGTCACATGTTGTTCTATTGATACAGGTATGGGTGTCGTTCTACTCGATACAAGTATGTGTGTCGTTCTACTTGATACAGGTATGTGTCTCGTTCTACTTGATACAGGTATGTGTGTCGTTCTACTCGATACAGGCATGTGTTGTTCTATTGATACAATGTCGTTCTATGTGATGCAGACATGTAACATTTATCTGCAGTTATTCTGTCGTTCTACTTGAATATGTGTCGTTCTACTCGACACAGGTATGTGTTGTTCTACTTGATACATGTATGCATCGTTCTACTTGACACTGGTATGTGTCCTTACACTGTATATACTGTATTACTAGAAGGTATGTGTCCTTCTAGTGATGCGAGTATGTACTCGATATAATCGACTACTTGATGCAAGCAAGTGATAAATAGCTCTGTGATCGAGCTGAGTGGACAGACTACAATTCTACCCATAAATGCCTAGTGAAATATTTATTGGCTAGTATATATTTGAAAAGCGAAGCAATAAAGGCTCAAGAAACGTACTCTGGACAAAATTTGGCAAGGTCATGGATGTTACTTGTTTCAGCGCGGAGATACATAGGTATTACATGGTGACAGTCAGATTTGAAGGATTTACATGTTTATGTAAACGTTTTGTTGATATTTATTGGCATTACAACTGATTCTACTTGGAACTACCGAGGCTTTACAGTAATTTGAAAATGTCATTTTTCAAACCATAAATCTTACAATTCATGTGAAAACTGACATGACATACAGTATTTTACGACTACATACGATCATAGATTAAAACGTGAGTGATATGTATTGCTTTGGTCGAGCGATAACCTTGCAGGTAGATTTCTTTCAATTGTATCTCAGTTCGTCTGACTTTTTGACGACAGAATCGTCACTTTTTTGTAGTAATTTTTTGTTGTTGCTTTATTTCTTCATTTTAGACCAAAATCCTACTTATAATTCCCGTGTATAAATTCATGCACAATTTTAGCTGTACTTCGGCGTAATTTTTTTAAATAAAAAAAGCCTTTGGATGTTGTTTCTCAGTGTCTGTGAGTAAATGGTAGCGTGGGACGATACAAAACGTCTCAGAGTGGATCGATAACACTCGACTAAAAGTACAAGACTATACATTAGACATGTCTGAGTTCATGACGTCATAGGGCAGCTGTGTGTCGTCTCCGTTAAATTATTACTTTGGCATTTTATTAAGGATTTATTTTAGTAGCCATGTATTTTGTCATGACATTTGATCTTGATGTGAGTTGTCGTAGAGTCACATTAAAATTATCATTATTATGGAAAGATTTCTGTCGTTTCAAGTAGCCATGCATAATACATGTATAACATGGCACAGGGACTATCACATTTCAGTAATTGCATATTATGGTTAGAGTCTGTGTTAACTTTAATTTTTATGTGAATTTGAAAAATGTTTGAATTTATAGTAATTAGTATGGTGCATGCTTTTTCAAAACGCTTTTGGTTATACCGCAGTACACCTTTCAACCCTGGCACAGACCTATCTCGGAACAACGGCCCTTTATAACTTGCTGAACTCTCAGTGTATTTCAATGTCTCGATTTTTTTCACCTTTCGGACAATCAAAAACCATTATTTTCTAAACATTACAAGTATCACGCGAACATACGTCGCTTTAATGCATACGAGACCTTGCGGGGTCTATACACACTAATACAATGTTGCCCTTGACAACAACCCACTGTGACATGGTTTGAGTTTATTAGTGAAAATAAGAGATGGCGATGTGGTTGTAATATTAGAGTTGTACATATTGTATTATCCCCTACCTGTATGGCTGTAGTGTACGTGAGTCGATTCTGTTGTCACTACGGGGGTCGAGCAGCAACAGACAAAAATCGAGTCACGGACGAATTGTTGCAAGCCATGCAAGCAGGGCTACACGTGTGGCATGAACATCTAGGCTTTTAGGGCACATTGCCTTTGACTACACTTACATAGAGGCCAGGATGGGGTCAGGGGTTACCACGCATGACAAGAATGTAACAATTACTAAAATATTTTACCTACAAGAAAATATTCTCCTGTTACTTATTAACGAGATTGACTTGATCAACTCAAATGAACTAAGTAAAGATTTCAAATTATAACACAGATATGTACGCATTTACTTTATTTTATCCCGAAAATGTTCATCGTGATTTGCCCAGGGACAGGATCCTAATCGTAGAAATAGTGTATAAATAAAAGATTAAGATATTAATATTTCGTTTGTCGATCTTGGAAGAGAGTTCGTGGTCAAGAATTATTTTTTTTTAAAGTTATGAATACACATGCTTCCATGTAGCCATTTGTCAAAATAGAATAAAACAGACTGACCGTCCACCCCAATCATGCTAAGACTATGTTTTACTACCAGAGCTGTACCACAAAGTGTGTGTGTGTGTATATACCGGTATATATATCATATATCATATATCATCCATACCGATATCACATATCAATTACTTATATATGCCTAGCATATCTGCAGACTTGAAAACGGCTATCGCTACACTATTCCGATATTTTGAATTTTGGTTACGTTGGGAATATTGTAGCGATAGCCGTTCTCAAGTCTACAGGTAGGTTAATATATGCCTGTGTCTGTATGCGTTTGTGTCTGCCTGTGTGTCTGTGTCTGTCTGTCTGTCTGTCTGTCTGTCTGTCTGTCTGTCTGACTGTCTATCTGTCTGTCTCTCTGTCTGCCTGTCTGTCTGTGTGTGTGAGTGAGTGAGTGAGTGAGTGAGTGAGTGACTGTGAGTGAGAGAGTGAGTGAGTGAGTGAGTGAGTGAGTGAGTGAGTGAGTGAGTGAGTGAGTGAGTGAGTGAGTGAATGAGTGAGTGAGTGAGTGAGTGAGTGAGTGAGTGAGTGAGTGAGTGAGTGAGTGAGTGAGTGAGTGAGTGAATGAGTGAGTGAGTGAGTGAGTGAGTGAGTGAGTGAGTGAGTGATTGAGGAACTAACTGAGTGTTTGTAACATATGACTTATATGTCATAATTGCAAGTTTACAAACTTTAGTCGACTAGCCAAACTTGCTTACTTATTGCATTACTACTTGAGTGTTCTTATGACGAAATGTAGACTAGTAGCAAACATTTCAATGATGCATGTTATCATCAACGACCAGGGCAGCAGTAACACACTTCACAAGGACACAACAGCTGTCATTTACATTAATATGAATTTTACTAATATTTTGTATTACAATGTAACAGACATCGAAACCTTGACGAGCTTAAAATGAATCACTAGATGTGTATTAATGATTGTTTTCTCTTGAATTAGATAAAAAAATTTTATAAAAACAACGATAGAAAAATAATTAAGTTGCTTTCATGTGGTGATTGCAACAAGTTGCTGTGGGGTTATATAACATGTAAGAAAACTAGAAATTTCTATCCAGATCGATAGCCGTCACATGACAGTCACATGACTTTCATGTCCGCTACCACCGCGGCCTTACCAATGGTACCACATGTTCAGTTCCATTGTAGTCACTTCGTTATGCTAGGTGTGGTTATTCAAATATGTTTAAAATGTTATGTAATCATAATTTCAAAACGTTTTGTAAAATTAGTACCTGATTGTGATATCAAAATATTTTCATCACCGCATATAATTTCTTTGGAATTATAAATCTGCACAGATAGGTCTTCATCATAAGATCATAGCTATTATTATACATTTTGTACTTAGTGTTTACTTTGTTTTGTGTGTATTTTTTGACCATAGTTTATGTACATGTATATATTTCAAACTGAATTCTGTGTCAAATAAAATATACTGTACCGTACTAAAGCCGATAATACAATGTATGACAAATATGACCAGATATGCAGAGTCGTTAGGAAATACATAAAACTACGCGTACAATTTGAAACATTAAAAAAGTGATACTTGAAAACCACATAGTGTTTATCTTTGTTGAGAATCTTTTCATCACATTTGTTTGTGTTCTGTATTATGGAAGTTATCAAATATATACATTACAAACAATTTTTTTTAAATGTTAACCTTTAACAAGCATGGAATGTTCTCTGAATGACAACCATGGGAACCCGTATCTATGGAAACGAGATGGAGTCGCCAGAGGTTTGATATACTATGTGTGTTATTTTCAATAAGAGTTCAAATTCAAACGGGGACCAGGCATATACCCTCCCCCCTGTCTGTCTGTCTGTCTATCTGTCTGTCTGTCTGTCTGTCTGTCTGTCTCTCTGTCTGTCTGTCTGTCTGTCCCTCTCCCTCTCTCTCTCTATTTGTTACCCCAACAGTATGCATCGTTCATTTGCCTTTCGTAGTTTGATGACGACATTCTTTTACTATAAGATATTGACGCATTCCTCAAAGTCATTGATTTTTTTAAAGAGGCGTACCAGGACCCGATAATCCCTGACAAATCTTCACAATATAAACACTAACATCACAGCTCTGTTTTGACCTTTCACCTTTTATATCTACTGACAGTAAGTGTTACTATATTAAATAGATTTATACAGTTATGCAAATTACTTCGAGAGCAATGTAATGGCTAATTTGGAAAGCTGTCATTTAACATCACAGTCCATGACAGAATGCAGATTGACTGATGGTGGATTGAATTCCCGGTTTGCCTCACACAGGAAATGATTCATTTCAATTCATTAACTCACATTTCAATATGTCTATATTCGTACAGGTAGTAAAAAGTGACAGTGCGATGGTGGGTTGACATTGGTACGGCGCGTGACGCATTTTGAGTCGCAGGTGCATTCATACAAAATACATTTTTTGTTCGCGAAAGGCATTGTGGTCTTACGTACACAGTCCAAAATAGAAGTAGGAAAATAAATATGTCAAACCGCCTATACATCAATATGATATTATTAGAGAACTTAAACAATGGATGTATTGTACTGGATTCACAACACATTAACTTATTTTACACTAAGCGTGATCCCGCCAAAATTTTCCGAGTCAGAAATTCTTCTGTTTTTCGCAACTTTTTAGAAAAAGTGAAATTTATTTTAGTTGGAGTGGGAGAAATAGTCCCAAAATCGTTAAATAACGTGTTAAAATTGAATTATTTTACCGTTTTCCTTTAATTTTCAAAATGGATTCTTCACAGAGTCATATATAATCTCGTTGCAGTTTAGGGGTTACTGTCGAGTGACACGAACTTATGGCTGTTATGACTCTTAAAATAATACAGCAAACGGCGCTTTTCTAATGTTTCTCAACTACCCATCTGTTGTTAGCTTTATTTGTGACCCCGTTTTGTTCTCAAATAGCAAACATTTATCAAACAGAAATGGTGTCCAATAACACCAAGTACTAGAGTGTGTGTTCCACGTAGAACGTTTTGTCCCAACCACTGTACTAGAACATGTAAGTCATACCAGCACGAATTTGGATAATTTGCATACTGGGTCAAGAGGGGATACAACAAAGAGGCCCAGTGTGAGATATAACCCTGGATATCATATATTAATCACATATTTCCTATAATAGATGTTTCATGACCTTTCCCCAATTCTCAATGCAATCTCCGAGATTACATAGTGAGGTTATGACCTCCCAATTTGTCGGTAAACGTGACAACCGCTTTTTCAATATTGCTATCCACCGACGTTAAACTAATTACAGCAATTGCGCAAATCAGGACTGTTAAAACATATATCTCGAAATTTACAACAACATTGAAACGTATTTATTGACAAAACATGAAATGATATATCTGAATAGATGCATATCATATTTATCTATCAAACATTTGTAATTGGAGGAAATATTATGTTTACATATAAGTAATGATGACATTTATATTTTCAAACAATATGAAACATTATTTGCATAATGTATTACGATAATCTAATATGTCAGGCGACGAGGAAT
This sequence comes from Glandiceps talaboti, assembly GCF_964340395.1. Lineage (NCBI taxonomy): Eukaryota > Metazoa > Hemichordata > Enteropneusta > Spengelidae > Glandiceps > Glandiceps talaboti. The sequence goes on from NC_135559.1 coordinate 4,098,685, forward strand.
TTTTAATTATAGCGAAACAAAACAGTGAAAATAATTATAGATAACAATATACATGTATTGTTTTTTATGTACATTGTATGAATGACTTAAAATTAATGTATGCGTGACAACATTTCGAATGCGAATGGATTTCTGAAACATAGGTGATTTTTTATCAGACTGGAAAAGTGTAGCCGTGAATATCTTCTCCACTCTTCACTGAAAGCGTCTTATATCTTAATTAGATATAAATTGTGCGTGAGTTGCTTCTTTACTCAAAGTGAGATATCATTTGACAAGATGGTGATAAGACTATAGATGACACAGAGAAGACAAGACAAGATAATTCGTTATCTATCTAAACGTATCTCTACTCAGCAGACGCACAATAGTTAAATATTAAAAGACTTGTAAATGCTTTCATTAAGAACACGCCTACTAATCATACATATTTTATTTGTGACTCTTTTCATCGGTACGCTTTAAAACCATTGATTGAGTGTCAGACAGTCGATGTACACTGAAGTAGGATGCACTAAAATGTAAAACATGTTCTTGCCTGTCATTTTTTCAGTCAGACTTAACATGAATCGTTGTATACACAAAATAACTATTGGCGCTCACATAAAACTTAAATAACACGCTTTCAACTTTGAAATTGTCCGAGGCGCAATCACCTTAGTTAGGTATCTGAGGTTAGGTATAAAAGGTTAACCTCTTAATTAGATACGTATTTCAAATACGAGACTCATTATTTACAGATATTCAAATCATTAGTCATTCTAATAAGTATACTTGTTTTAATTTGTAGTATTTTACTATTAATGCATTCACTTACATAAATATAATATATATTAATAGGGCAATATTCAGAACATGCAACTTAAACATATGAAATAGGGCAACTTCTCTACCAGCACGACGTATCCCTTGTATAGTATATCGCTCCCCCCGCCCCTCCCCCTTAACCCGAATGTCAAATTACTAGGAACCAAACGGTCAAGGTCATGAACGCGGGTTTATCAGAGGTGCTACTGTCTTTTCATAAAACGCGAAAGGGCAACATAGAATTGTGAACTGACGGTCCATTCATCGTACACCAAGAAAGGGTCCGCCGTGTTGAGTACATGTACTATGCTGTTATTTGCATATTCACCGTGAACAATGCACCGTTGTTCAAAGGAAATTGCACTAATATAGGTGTGTTTCCTATGACCATGGCAATTTACAATTTTACCATATTTATGTCCTACTCTCAATAACCCTTGAATAGAAATTCCCCGTGTAATCTGTTCTGTATTTTTCACTCAAAGCCGGTGGGAAACGATGCCATATAATTACATAGGGGCATTTCTTGCTCGGAGATACATTATGTGGTAGACTGTCGTATTACTATTACAAGCCCCGTGTAGTACTATACATTGACATATGTTAATGATACTCACAAGAAGTCTAGGTGTGTCTGTCATACATACTTTCATTTCAGATTTTAGAATTATCCATGTCTTACCTTGAAGCCCTGACGACTGATACACCGTGTATGTCGTATCGTGCAGTTCAATACAGACGGTGTGTATATACGAGAACAAACAGCGACAACAGCACTTAATGGTTATAGAAAGTGGTCCAACTTAAAACTAGCACAGACCGACAATAATGTTATTACTTGTCTCCGCTACGATTAGTACACTCCAATTTGAACAATCGCAATCCCCGTATACTCTTGACGGAATCTTCAAACTGGTGAAATTGTAGACCGTATTCTTTCCATTTTGTCGTATTTTCTTGTTTTCCCTGTGAAATGACAATGTCCTCGAATCGACGTCAATGACAGGCCTAGGCTAGCGCATTGTATGCTTGTTAAAACCTATTGTAATACGATGCCACGCATTTACAGCTTTACCCTGTGACAATTATAGGGGGCGCACTGCTAAGTAACAGGTGTTACGATCAATAAGCCTTATTCACTTTTATTTAATCAATAATTCCTCATTTGCATATTCCTTATTTGCGTGTATTGAAATGCTACGTCACTGGGTCATTAGTCTATGCCTTTAAATACATATCAACTAATTGGTGTTTTTCCCCATAATTGACACAAATTCTTCCTCTGGCCACGATCACGTTCTCATTAAAATGAATTTTCATTCAACATCCGGTATAGTTTGTAATTTCTAAGGGAGAATATATTATCATAACCATTATTATGACTAGAATATGAATAGAATAGAATATAACTTTATTGTCCATTTACGGAAATTTTCCTTTCGCTTCACCAAAATATAAAAGGCACATTAAAATACATATACACTTTAAAATAATTACAGTAACAAACACAGTTACAATCTTACAATAAAAGTATTCTTCGAATTCAGTGTAGATCTTTAAAACAAAAATTATTCATAAAGACTGACAATTATGTATAGCGTTACATTGAACTGAAACGTAATAAAACGTGCGAAAGTGTTTGAATCAACTCAAGCTGTATGTACTCGACACTTCGTTATCGAGTTATACACCAAATACTACCGGAGTTCATATGTCCTGTCTCAGATTAATACCAGTAAATGACACTTTTCTATCAGTATTTTCTATACAATATTTACGACATATCATCAGGCGAATGGAGTTGTATCGTCCACGTGAATACATATATGACTTTAATGTGATACAAGTTGAGTTTAGAAACTTTTCATACCCATTCTGAAAATACTGACATAAAACCGCCATTGAATTTGATTCAATCGACGACGACGACGACGACGACGACGACGACGATGATGATGATGATGATGATGATGATGATGATGATGATGATGATGATGATGATGATGATGATGATGATGATGATGATGATGATGATGATGATGATGATGATGATGATGATGATGATGATGATGATGATGATGATGATGATGATGATGATGAACAGCAATATCAAACTCCGGATTTATACGATGCTTCGTGGTAACATGGAGGTAGGCTCCTTCCTACCATGGATCCATTATTGAGACCTTCTCAATAATAGATCCATGTTCCTACCTACCTCCATGGTGAACATGAAGGAACATGGAGAAGGAACATGAGCATAGTGAACATATGGTGAACATGGAACATGATATGGGGTAGGCATAGGTCACAGTTCAATCGTTTGCAGCGCCCTCAGAGGCTGCTCTGGAGCTAGGGCGATACAAAATGGCGGAGTTCAGTCATGTAGGGCTGGTCGCTCTCTTTTTGGTTTTGGGTTTTGTTACTTTTAGAGACCTTACACAACCCACAAATGTTGTTGATGCAGAGCAAGACTTCTCTACTGCCAAAAAACTGAGACATTTTGGCGGTCCCGTCGTCAAATTTATGTACTGGTGAGTTTAAATTCATTAAACATACAATCGTTTTGTCCGATGTCGATTTAGTTTTGTTGCCGAGTCATGTGGTTGTTAATTTGCGTTATCCAAATAGGTAATATACGTTGGACCCGTGTGGTCAATCGGTAAATTGGGAACAAATTCAACGTTTCCAATGTCGAATTTAGTCGTTTTCCCGTTTCTTTTTACGGAAATGTGCCTTCGTTTTTGTGGATTTGAATCCTCGATCATGTGATGACCTAAATGTACGCAATGGACCATGGCATAAAACGCAGACACTGAGTGATATATTGTTTTGAACATAAACCTCACGTAGTACACTCCATAAATGGTTTCCTGTATGGTCAACAATCACAATCAAACCCTAACACCGCTCTCAACCCAACAAAGAATATTCCTTTCTGGACATGTTCTCTGTAGGCCACGTACTGATTGTTTGTTATGTTGAAACACAAAGGAATATTCTGAGCTTTAGAGCCAAATACATTTACAAATGTATGATGAACTGGACAGTTGACTGCTTGTTGACCAGATTGAAATTAGATTTAGTATATACACTTATGTATACAGTATGTGCTTTTCATAAGTATGGTTTCAAAGATGTTTATATATTGTTTATTGTGCCAACATGTGAGTATATTTGTTTGTGAGCAGAATAGAAAGTGTAGGATACTGAACACAGTACAACATGGATGTACTGGGGGAGAGTACAACACATGTATTTAATAATAGTTCATAGACCCTAATGAGTAGGCATAGGGGAGGGTGTGTGATTAGTTCAAGGGTTAGTATGCTACAATGGTGGTTAGAGACAGGGTATTGTTTACATTGGGTGAAGGGTGGTGTTCTTTGCCCTGTAGACATAGTCACTAAACAAATGACCATGAGGTACTAAGTTCAACTTAACTTTCTTACTGATCTACCTAACCAAATTGTATTTCCCCTTCTCGACTACATTTCACTATGAGGTAAGCTGAGGTGTGCATCAGTGTACACTGCATGTTGGTGTTGCAGTTTTAGTGGGCTTACCCCCAAAAAGGAAAGGACAGAGAGAGTTGTCCAGGCCTGGTTAGTAGTATTGTTGGTTGGTTGGTTTATTCATACCACAGATAAGGTTTGTATGGTAGAATGGACCATTTACATCTAACAATATTTTTGTTATTTCTACAGTATTTCCTGAGGATACCGACGCCTCTATGAAGAATATTCTAATATTCTGAGGCAAAAGTACCCTGGTGTACAAATTGAAGGGATTAATTTCCCACCCCATCCTATCAAGCAATATCTTGCAAACTTCATAAGTATGATCAAACTTGCCGCCATTGTGATGGTTGTAGCTGGAATTGATCCCTTTCCCTTGTTGCAGAGAGCTACACCACAGTGGTGGACATATGCCACACAAAACAAGGTAAACTTTCTGTTACAATCCTAAATTTTCACTGTTATGTCATAAAACATTGTCAGGGGTGACTATCTGATGGGCTGTGTCGTGGACCATGTCACGGTTTCACTGTCACGTCACATCAAACATCATCTGGGTGACATCTGATGGGCTACATGTATGTCATGTGCCATACTCAAGTCACATCAAACAAGTAGGAGTGAACATTTTTTGACCGAGTGTAGAAATTTTTATTTCTAATAAGTAATCTAGAGTCGGAGAACATTCATTCAAGTTGAAACATTTACATGTGAAGTTTAGTTCTTTCACTTTCAGAGACAGTTGGGTAAAACCATTAGTGGTTGCAAAGTTGTTGTATTGTATAGTAGATATTACCTATACTTTACTACACATGCATAATAATAACAGTTTACTGTAGTATATTAACAACTTCACAAAAGTGTCTACCAAATACTTTCTGTTTAGTACACCATGTAACTTAGTCTAAGCAGATTATTAAGAGAGAAGTCTTTCCACCTACCTACCTGCCAGAGAGAACTTCTGATTTATGTAGTCCTAACGTGTTACAGTTTGTATAAACTTGTTATTATTATATACTTTATTGTCATGCTAAATTTACATGAAATTCAATGTACATTGGTAGGGGGAAAGGGAAGAACAGACTAATAAAGCTTCCTTTGCAACAATGAGACAGGAAATATAATTATTTAGGTCTCTTTGTCTACAAAATGTACTAAATTTAGAATGCATCACTATATGTTTGATTATATAATGATTTAAATACATTATTTATATGCATTTAGATTCAAACCTTGGATGGGGTGGGGAGATTCAAACCTTAGGTGGGGTGGGGAGATTCAAACATTGGGTGAGGTGGGGCTATTCAAAACTTAGGTGGGGTTGGGAGATTCAAAACTTAGGTGGGGTGGGGTGATTCAAACCTTGGGTGAGGTGGGGAGATTCAAATCTTAGGTGGGGTGGGGTGATTCAAAACTTGTGGGGTTGGGGAGATTCAAACCTTAGGTGGGGTCGGGAGATTCAAAACTTAGGTGGGGTCGGGAGATTCAAAACTTAGGTGGGGTGGGGAGATTCAAACCTTAGGTGGGGTGGGGAGATTCAAACCTTAGGTGGGGTGGGGGAGATTCAAAACTTAGGTGGGGTGGGGAGATTCAAACCTTAGGTGGGGTCGGGAGATTCAAACCTTAGGTGGGGTCGGGAGATTCAAACCTTAGGTGGGGTCGGGAGATTCAAACCTTAGGTGGGGTGGGGAGATTCAAACCTTAGGTGGGGTGGGGAGATTCAAACCTTAGGTGGGGTGGGGAGATTCAAACCTTAGGTGGGGTCGGGAGATTCAAACCTTAGGTGGGGTCGGGAGATTCAAACCTTAGGTGGGGTCGGGAGATTCAAACCTTAGGTGGGGTCAGGAGATTCAAACCTTAGGTGGAGTGGGGAGATTCAAACCTTAGGTGGGGTGGGGAGATTCAAACCTTAGGTGGAGTGGGGAGATTCAAACCTTAGGTGGGGTGGGGAGATTCAAACCTTAGGTGGAGTGGGGAGATTCAAACCTTAGGTGGGGTGGGGAGATTCAAACCTTAGGTGGGGTCGGGAGATTCAAACCTTAGGTGGGGGTCTTGACAAGTAAATAAATAAGGATAAACACTTTTAAGTGAAAGGACACCTTGTAAATTCACTTAGTTTAATAATAGACCCTCCAGATGGTCTATGGTTTAATAACACCTTGGATGTTAGAATGAGATAAAATGCACTGTTTTCATTCACTTTCACTTATCAGTATGAAGCTGTCATCAATCAGAACTTAGGCAGAAAGATAAATCACAACAAATTCATGACCTGTATCTCTTTTCTCTCTCTCTCTCTCTTGGTTTATAGTTGTATGCATGTTTAATGTTGTTTTTCATCACCAATTTTCTGGAGACACAATTAATATCCACAGGAGCCTTTGAAATTTCATTTAACGGTAAGATATTTATATTATCAATAAATCCTACTAAACTATCATACTTCACAGCTATACTAAGGTGTCAGCAGTCTGGCATCACCAACTCTGAATTCCTGATAGAAACATTGTTACGTGTCAGCAATTCTTTAGTTTTGTTCACAGACAGTTAAGCTTGGTCAAAATCTACATGCTGAAAAAAATGATTCTTTTGTATTGTTCACAGACATGCAAATTTGGTCAAAATGTACATGTTCAAATTATTATTTTGGTTTGTTGACAGATGTGCAAGTGTGGTCCAAATTAGAGTCAGGAAGAGTCCCACAACCCAATGAATTATTCCAAATCTTGGACAACCAGTTAAATATGAACTTCAGATCAAGTTAAAAGATGTGATCAGGATAAAAAGAAGAAGAAGAGTAGTATGGTAAGTAAGATGTGCGGAGGTAACGTGTTCATCTTTTATGTAACCCTCCGGGGATAAATGGAGGTATGTTCCGTTATTCGAATAAAGAAAGACTATACTATACTATTATTATCACACTAACTTGAGTCTTAGATATTATTTCTCGATATTTTTCTTCATTCGGCCAAGGAAAATACAAGTAACCTGAGGGGCTTTGTTAATATGAGTCGCAAGACAAGTAATGACAAACCCTTAGGTCATGAATATTTTCCGGCTGAATGATAAGAATATTGGGGAATAATATGATTATACCTCCGCAAGCATGATTCGTGCAAAAATAATGGCGATTTAGAATGTTTTGATTGATATGTTGAGTACTGCAGAACCAGTGACATAGACAGGGGTTGTTGTGATGTAGAACCACAGAACCAGTGGCACAGACACAGGTTGTTGTGATGTAGAACCACAGAACCAGTGACATAGACACAGGTTGTTGTGATGTAGAACCACAGAACCAGTGACATAGACACAGGTTATTGTGATGTAGAACCACAGAACCAGTGACATAGACACAGGTTGTTGTGATGTAGAACCACAGAACCAGTGACATAGACACAGGTTATTGTGATGTAGAACCACAGAACCAGTGACATAGACACAGGTTATTGTGATGTAGAACCACAGAACCAGTGACATAGACACAGGTTATTGTGATGTAGAACCACAGAACCAGTGACATAGACACAGGTTATTGTGATGTAGAACCACAGAACCAGTGACATAGACACAGGTTATTGTGATGTAGAACCACAGAACCAGTGACATAGACACAGGTTATTGTGATGTAGAACCACAGAACCAGTGACATAGACACAGGTTGTTGTGATGTAGAACCACAGAATCAGTGACATAGACAGGGGTTGTGGTGACATAAAACAACCAGGGTATATATCCATATTTTGTGAAAAAATACCAGTGAAATAATGTCTAGCACTCTAACCTATGTACCATACACACATTTGTCAATTTAGGTTCTTTGTGTATTATCGGACAATGCAGTTGATAATATTCAAGGGGGAAATTATATTTATATTTTAAAATATGTCTATTTCATTTAAATTCACTACTTTCATGACAACTTTGTGACTCACATTCGTGTAGAACGAGAAAATTTGACATCTCTTCAATGTCTTAGTTCACTTAGGAAGCCAATATAATAGGAAATCTTTGTACTTGGAAGAGATACTGTGACAATTTGCTGGCATGGTTACGATTCGATGTAAAATTATTCAAAAATACAAGTAACACTGAAGTAAAGCACTTTCTCTTTGTGCTACACTCATTTATAGCATTCATATCAAGTGTAAAAGTATACTGTTTCAGTTGGTTTATTTACAAGCCTAGCATGTGGCCTTTCTAATGTGGTCAATTAGCAAATGAAACAGTATACTTTTACACTTGATATGAATGCTATAAATTATTATGGTACATACAGAAAACGCTTTACTTTGGTGTTATAGGTTGTAAAACCTGACATACTACTTCAAAGGACATGAAAGTCAATATTTTTTTTCAATTTTCCATGTATTTTTCTGTAGGTAGATTGCTGAGATACCAGATTCTGTCAACCATTTGTGAGATGTCGAGCGAAATGGACAGTTTATGAAAGTGTGTACAGAAAACAGTTGGAACTGTGTGTGCAGACTGGATGCCTATGGCGTGTTTATTTCATGAAGTGCAACTAACAACCGATTGACAGGACCTGGAACTACCAATGTACCAAACTACAAGAAAGAAAGAAATCTGCAGAAAGGGTTGCTAACTTTAGGGGGGAGGGGGGAGGGGGTTTGAATACAAAGATTATTTACACATTTATTAAGGAAATATATGTTTCAGGAAGATTTTCAGGATTTTAGACAAGCTGTATTAATGTAGCCATATGGATGAGGATAGGGTATTCATTTTGGATTTTTAATTTATAAAACAATTTTATCATGACTTCCTGCTTGACAAATCAACATGAAACAACATATTTCAAGTCCTTGTTTGTAACTCAAAAGCTTAATAAATGTGTAAAATCTTTGTTACTGTACATACAATAACAAACTTTTTGCACACATTTTAGGTTTTTGTAACATATTGCGTTACAAGCAAGGACTTGAAATATGTTGTTTCATGTTGATTTGTCAAGCAGGATTATAAATTAAAAATCCAAAATAAATACCCAATCCTCATCCATATGGCCACTTTAATGTTAAATATTGGGAGGGGGAGGGGGGATGGGATGGGGGAGGGGGTTATCCTAATATTATTTGGAATGAGATTGATGTCATACGTGTATCATGGCCAGGGCCCTGGTAAGAATTTCATATAGCTTACTGGTTGCCTAGCAACTGTTTGATATCTGTTAGTAGTAGAAATAGACATGATGAACACAAAATGTGCATATAAATGCTGTAGATTTGAAGGAATAAGAATTATGCACATTTCAAGTATTTTTGAACTCTATGTAGATAACACTACAGGGTTAGTAGTTTCTTGAAAAGTCTGTTAAAGTCAAAAAATTCCTGGAAAGATTAAATTTGAATTCTGGAAAATGAGAGAAAGTTATCAAATTATCTGGCACAGAATGATGACAATTTCCAATGCTGACTTTGTGTTTCAGTATATCAAAGTTGTAGCAAGTTAAGTTTGTGAAATGCACTACAACATACTCTACAGAAAAGACAGGAGTTGTCCACAGATAAACCTCATATTCTACAGAAAAGACAGTTGTCAACCTCATACTCTACAGAAAAGACCAAAGTTGTCAACCTCATACTCTACAGAAAATATAGTTGTCAACCTCATACTCTACAGAAAAGACCGAAGTTGTCAACCTCATACTCTACAGAAAAGACCGAAGTTGTCAACCTCATACTCTACAGAAAAGACCGGCGTTGTCAACCTCATACTCTACAGAAAAGACTGGAGTTGTCAACCTCATACTCTACAGAAAGACCAAAGTTGTCAACCTCATACTCTACAGAAAAGACTGGAGTTGTCAACCTCATACTCTACAGAAAAGACCGGCTTTGTCAACCTCATACTCTACAGAAAAGATAGTTGTCAACCTCATACTCTACAGAAAAGACCGGCTTTGTCAATCTCATACTCTACAGAAAAGACTGGAGTTGTCAACCTCATACTCTACAGAAAGACAGGAGTTGTCTAAAATTAAACCTCCTAAAATGACTTGAAAACTCCATGAATTTATCTAATTGTACTATATCAACTCCAAAAAGACAGTAAGGTAATGTTAATGTGGATGATTCCCCCAACAATCAGTGTCAGAAATTAATCTACACAGAACTATTTCATCACCACAACAAACAGTTAAGTTAACATGGAAATGAGTATTGAAATGTACTGGAAAACTTACAGGAAACATTCACAAAACATTAAACAAAGATATGTTTAATAAAAACTAATCTAGTGAAGTCATTCTACAAAGTGTGTATTTGTGTCTCTTGTGTTTTCTGGGAACATTCCTTTGGGTGGGGTGGGGAGGTGTTAAAATGTGCAGAGGTCCTCCGTATAAAGCTCTTTTGTGTAGTGTTATAAATTTGAAAAAATATATTAAAATTAAAGGGGTGAAAATGAAAATTAGAGAATTGCATTAGAACTGTTCTGAGACAATACAGCAGATGTTAGTATTTGTGTTTGTTGTGTAATGTCACATCACATTATTACTTGAGTTAAACAATTGAAGTGACATAAAGCTGAGTTTAGAAGGTTTGTCTTGGGTGGAATACACACTTAAAACTTCAATTGAATTGTAGAATAGTGTCAGTGCATACCTTTGATGACATCAGATATTGTCATGCATCATTGGCACGATTGATGGCATAATATGACTCCAATGACGTATGAGTGCAAGTGTGGCCTACTCTGAGTATTTGCACAAGAAATTGCCATGTAGTGAGTGAGTGAAAGAGCAGCAGAAAACACTGCAAGCATGATACCTCCAAGTACCCACACTGGCACTTGTGTGATATTCGGTTATATTATTGTTACATATGTTGAGCTGAAATGGCAAAATTTGATTTTGTTAAAATCATACTATACTATACGATCACTGGACAAGGAATGATTGCACACTCATTTACATACACTTTGCATATGTGAATGCAGTAATGTTTTCAGTATTTCTCTGCATTGCAAGTAC